>NC_062279.1:126489978-126793008 GCF_902655055.1 Lutra lutra | reverse complement strand
AAGAGCAAAATGAAAGAGCTGTGTATAGGGCAGGAACAGCTGGACAGCAGTCCTCAAATCAGAATAACACAACTTTTCAGAATCACATTCCCAGTCCTACCCCTACTACTCAATGAGAATCCCAAGGCCAGCTGACCCCCAGTGATTCTGAAAAGCAGAAAAGTCGAAAAACTTTGAGCTAGACCTCACAGTGAAGCTTAGTTCCTTAAATTCACAAATATTTATTAAGGGCCTTGTATGTGCCAGACTTGAAGCCGGCCACAGGAAAGAGGAATGACCTTGTCCTCAGAGCTTATGTTTCAGTGGGGGACACAGACATTAGAGAAATAAACATACACTTACGAAACTAAACTTTTCTCTTCCCTAGAATCAGCTGAATATGCTGAATTTCCCAGGGCCCAAGAACTCAGTGCAAAGAGCAATTGCATTTCAAAACAGCATAACCTGAAAGGAGGAAAGCACCCTCTTGTGGCCCTCTGAGTGGTGGCACCAGAAAAAAACCCTAGTTTTGAGAGTAAGAGGTTGTCCTGGGTAAGCAACCTAAGGTAGACAGCCCTAAAGCAGCTGGGAGTGTCGGCAGGCAATATTTTGCTTGAGTCATAAAGTTCTCTTCAGTGCTGAATCAGCCATTTCTTGAGAAGACATTTCCCTGGTATCCATTGGTAAGTGGTTTTACTTCTAGACACCCAGGCTCTTTTGGTGTGGACTCAAGTAACACATTTTACAGGCAAGGCATCCATCTGACTCTATTTCCACTCTCCTTACAACTCTAACATGCAGCAAGGCCTGGAACAGGGAAGCATTCAATAAATGTGCAGTGAATAAATAAATGAACTGCACTATGTCATCCAGCCCTGACATTGCCTTCTTTGTGGGATCTTGGTAAGACTGGAAAAATAATCACCGTGGTTGAGTCCCTGAATTCTCTGAAAATAAAAGAGTTCTTAAAATGTAAAATACAATCTATGTCCCTCTTAAGAGTCTCTACGAAAAGGATAATATTCACAAAGGATATACTTTGTGCTTGGAGCTAAGCCTAGTATGGCTTAATTTACAGTGGAGTAACATGTAAATTTATGATAATAAATTATATTATTTAAATGAAATTATAAAAATAAGAGTTGCTCACTCATATTCAACTTTCATGAATGCTGACGCTTCTTGAAGAATATGGAAGTCTGATTTGTATTCAGGCCTGAATACCAGCATGAACCATAAGAGCCCAAGGACTGCTGGATTCAAGTATTTAGATCAGAAGCCTAAAAACCCGCCCAGTGTATTTAGCATTTCTAGCGCGTCTCCACTCAAGAAGCCATGAGGAAATCAGCTCAATACAGGACTCTGAGTTCTGAGATGATGCTGACAAAATCACTCTACACCATTTCTCAGAGGTCACGGGCAAAGAAGGCTAGAACAAGAAGGAGGAGAAAAGAAGGACATTAGAAGGTGTGATGAAAGAACAAGAAGGGCAGAGAGAGAGTGTACAAAATTTAAAAAAATTCAAAAAACTATTTGCTATAGTACTTAATCCACAGAATCCAAAAGCAAACAAACCAGTCAGTGGCCTCTGAAGGAGGGAATTGATTTTTGAGACATGTTGATTATATCTCTAATTCTGAAGCTCATGAAATACTCTACCAAATTAAGAAATACCAAAGGCTGAGAAGTACTTCTGGCCAAAGATTTAATCCATCTGACTTGAAAAGACCACAGCACATAGGAGGAGGCATGGTTGCCTAAATAGTCCATCCTACTACTGCCATAGTCTTTCAATGGATTCCACTTTTGGAGTTGAGAGTCTCCTCTGTCCACTACATCAGGCTGGGCTCAAGCATCAGCTTTAACACCCGTATCTGTGGGAAGTCTATAAGGGAGTTAATGCTGAGCAGAGAAACAGCTCAGATAAGACACATCAAATCCTCATTATTCATAATTTTGGAACATTATCTCTGAGGTTTGCTGCATGCAATTATCCTACATCACTCCCAACCACCATCCTCGTAAAATTTATGGAAGGAGTAATTAAAAGTATTAGCTTTGGAGTCAGAGACACAAGGTTTTGAACTCTGGGTTTTTCAATTAGTAACTGTGCTAACTTGGGCAAGTTTATTTACCTCTCTGAGCTTTCGTTTCCTCAAGGCTCGAATGCAGATTATAATAGTACCTACTTTCATTGAATTATAGTAAGAACCAAATGATATGAAATACCAAAATCTCTTAGCAAATGCCTGGAAAATAAGGAGCTTTCTATAATTTTTTCAAAAATGTCTTACCTGAGTCCAAAGATATCAAATGACTTGCCTGAGGTGATAGAGAAGCAACAGAGCACCATTTGCTCTTCATTATAATGAATGGGTTTCAATTACTACTTGTATTACATATTATTTACCCCCTCATCTAGTCTATTAGTAAGTGGCTAAATTTAAAAAGAGACTTGTCTTATGCCACCTAAACATTTCAACCTTTTCAGAGAAATAGTTATTAATCATCATTCTCTGTGCATAAACATTCAGTTAGGCTCACATCCAAATGTCGAGTGTTCAGACCTATAAACATTTAAATAATTTTGCCAGTAAAATTTCATGAGTTTCCTCATAAAGTGTTTCAATTAACTTCACTTGATAGATGTGTTCTTATTCCTTAAAACAGCAATTAATCTTAGCTGGTAGTGTTTTGGTTTTCTCTTTAATCAAAATTAAAATATCCTTGAGGACAGGACTGTGGCTTCCACTTCCTTTGTATCCTACCCAATATTTGGCAAGGTATTAAGCCTAGTAGATGTTTAATATCTATCTGATCAGGTACATCCTTGGTATCATTGAACATAGCTATGATAATTTCTAGTTTGAGAAAAGGAAATAAACTGAGTCTCCTTCTCAAACTAACAGTTAGGATAAAAAAAATCTTAAAATTTTAAGAACATTGTTTCAAACAAAGGAACCACTTTGAGGCCACTGTGACAACTTCAGACTACAGATATCATGAACCCGCCTCCATGAGCTTCCGGACCCACCATTTCTCACCAGTGCATATAATGAGGTGAGAACCCCCCCATACTATTAAAAACAATTAGAGTAATATAATCTAAATTTCATGAGCATGTGGGTTCACATGAGATATCACTGACAATACTATCTATCTCCCCTTTCACTCATTGTACTTGAGTGGTGAAAGACTTCAACAATGCCATCCTTCCCCAACTTTTCTAATTACATGGTAGCCCCATTTGTGTAATCATGGACAGTCCTCCTATGACCTGGTCTCTGTCTTTGCCCACCCTTCATACTACACTTAAAGTCACAGAATATAGTCCCTTATTAGTCTGTGGAAATCCTAATTCCTTGCCTAGAAATGTTCACAAATCTATAAACCCACCAGATGCCAGAATGGTACCATGCTCCCTTCACTGCCCATTTGACCATAGCCCACAGTGGTCCTTATGGTGTAAGAGAGAATACCACAGTTTCAGGTGTCCTCACTTATTAAGTTCACATTTGTCATAATACTGTAGTTGGACACATGTGCTCCAGGGTCAGCCACCTAGGAAAAAATCCTAGATCTAACACTCAGCTAATTCTGTGAACTTGGGTAAGCTACTGGTCCTGTCTGAGCCTAGTCTCCATATCTATAAAATAGGGATAATGCTATTATCTCAAAGGTTTGTTACATAGATATGATAACATAAAAAGCAGCCAATATATTATGTTGCGCATAGTAAGCACTCAATAACTATTATTATACCCTGAAAATGAATCATTAGGGAATTATTTAATGACTGACTGATTCCCATATCCAGCAAGAAAACTCTAAAAGTAAATTCTTTTTTGCTAGGCATTATTGTGGGCCACACTCACATAGTTTAATATTCACAACAACCACTGAAGTAAATATTATTCTCACTATTTTTATAGGCTCCTAGAAATCATTTTCCCAAAGCTAATTTGTCTAAATAAAAGAATAGCCAGTAGCTATTTAAAGCCCTGTTCTCTCCATTAAGCCAAGGTGCCTCTCATGCTTCAGAAGATGAGAACTTTTCATTGGTGACATAGTTATAGTGAAATTAGCAACACACTCATAGATTTAATCTGCACTCCAGAAAGATGTCTGACTCCAGCCTATTTCATTTTCTGTCCACAGTTCTTAAGGATACAGCCATCCTCACAACTGTTGGATTGTCATCTTTGAGTTTTTATTTTGAAATCAACAAGGATGTGTCTTTACAAGGTAACCTGAAGTGATCCTCCCTCATGCACTGATGACTTCCCAGGAAGAGCCCAGCAGTAGTTTATCTCAAAGAGCCTATGGCTCTTCTAAGCCTCTTTATAGGTAAAGACTCTAAATCAATTAATCATTTCTGAGGCACTGACTTCCTAAACTGGAGTTGGGGGCCCCACTGTTAGGAGGAGAATGGAAAAGGTGACGTGTAGGCTGCTGCTTTCAGGTTCTGGCATGGGTCACTCACTAGGACTGGGAATGTGGAGAATTCAGGCCCAGTACTCGTTCTATCTCTTCCCAGTTCTGGGTTCAATTACTATCCTCCTTTACACCATCTTTTGAGTCCTCAGTCATCAGGAAGTGCTATCTTTGATACTTCAGGAGACTAAATTCCAGCAAGACCTTCCTAAATCTTTACAAGCCTCTCAATACAAAGGCACATCGGAAGAAGGGTACTCTGAGAGATTCCTTTAAAATCCTGTCTTCCCATTTCAACAAAGAAGACATCCAAATGGCCAACAGACACATGAAAAAGTGCTCCACATCACTCAGCATCAGGGAAATACAAATCAAAACCAGAGTGAGATAGCGCCTCACAGCAGTCAGAATGGCTAAAATTAACACGTCAGGAAATGACAGGTGTTGGCGAGGATGCAGAGAAAGGGGAACACTCCTACACTGTTGGTGGGAATGCAAGCTGGTGCAACTACTCTGGAAAACAGTATGGAGGTTCCTTAAAAAGTTGAAAATAGAGCTACCCTGTGACCCAGCAATCGCACTACTGGGTATTTACCCTAAAGATACAAATGTAGGGATCTGAAGGGGCACATGCACCCAAATATTTATAGCAGCAATGTCCACAATAGCCAAATGTTGGGAAGAGCCTAGATGTCCATCAACAGATGAATGGATAAAGAAGATGTGGTATACATATATATATATATACACACACATATATATGTGTGTGTGTACACACACATATATATATGAATACTATGGAGCCATCAAAATATGAAATCTTGCCATTTGCAAGGACATGGATGGAACTAGAGGGTATTATGCTAAGAGAAATAAGTCAATCAGAGAAAGACAATTATTATATGACCTCTCTGATGTGAGGAATTTGAGAGGCAGGGCGGGGGGTCATGGTAGGTAGGGAGGGAAAAAAATGAAACAAGATGGGATTGGGAGGGAGATAAACCATAAGAGACTCTTTTTTTTTTTAAGACTCTATTTATTTATTTGACAGAGAGAGATCACAAGTAGGCAGAGAGGCAGGCAGAGAGGTGGAGGGGCAGGGGGAAGCAGGCTCCCCACGAAGCAGAGAGCCTGATGCGGGGCTCAATCCCAGGACCCTGAGATCATGACCTGAGCTGAAGGCAGAGGTTTAACCCACTGAGCCACCCAGGTGCTCCACCATAAGAGACTCTTAATCTCACAAAACAAACGGAGGGTTGCTGGGAGTTGAAGGGGTAGGGATAGGGTAGCTAGGTTATGAACATTGGGGAGGGTATGTGCTATGGTGAGTGCTATGAAATGTGTAAGCCTGATGATTCACAGACCTATACCCCTGAAGCAAATACATATGTTAAATAAATAAATAAATAAATAAATAAATAAAATAAAACCCTGTCTTCCAATTTCTATTACCTGTAAGGGCAAGGTACAAAGTTTTCACCCACCTTCATTTCTGAAGTCAGAATGTGTCACACAATAGATACATGCATTGGAAGTATCCATTTTTTTTCCTCAAAAATTATTACTACAATGACATATCAACATTTACAAATGCTTAGAATTCAGTAAAAGCTAAATAAAGACAATACCTTCCTCTGAGTTCCCTTGGTATTTTGTATGTTCCTCTATTATTTTTTAAACCATTTATTTTCATATCCATCTCCCCTACTAGTTTAGAAATGCCTTAAAATCATTTGTTTTCATATGGCTCCCTGACTAGTCTCTAAATACCGTAAGAGATGGAACTTTGTTTTGTTTGTCTTTGTAGCCTCAGCAAAATGCTGTTTCTGAAATCTAGTAGGTAATCAACAAATGTTTGGATGGACAGACAGACAGAATGATGGATGGATGGATGGATGGACAGATGGACAGACAGATGGAATCCTCATAGACTTTGTGAAGAAGCAGGTGTTTAAGCTAATCTAACTTGAACTTCTCTCTTTTATGGCATCATCTTTTCATGGACTATAAGTTTAGAGATTATAGAGATGACAATACCATCAACCAACATCTCTTATTTCTTTTTCTTTTGTCATTCTCCTAGCCATTCAAAAGGGCATGAAAAGAGTCCCAGTCTCCTCCATCCAGCCATTTTCTTCATAAACAAGCAAGTTTCTTTAAAAGAATACATTTAGTCAGTTTCAAGTTCAGTGGCTTTTTAAATGCCACCTCATTTCCCTATTGAAGAGTCCAGCTTTGCAGACCATTCTAATACTGATATGTACAAAAATTTTAAAAAGCTGACATTTATTGAGAGGTCTCCATGCCAGGCACTCTGTTATGGCTTTACATATATTGCATTATTTAATCTTCATGAACACCCTATGAGTTTCAGACAGGTTAAGTAGCCTACCCAAGACTACACAGCTAATAAGTAAGAGAGCCAGAAGTTGAACTCATTCTAAGTTCAGAGTTTTACGTTTTTATCTCTCTGATAAAATCACCCATGTCTCTTATGTAGCTGTTTTGAGGGTTTATTCTTTTTAAAAAAAAATATTTATTTATTTTAAAGAGAGAGCAAAGCAGGGGAGGGGCAAAGGGAGAGGCAAAGAGAGAGAATCTTAAGCAGACTCCCCACAGAGCATGGAGCCCACCAGGCGCTTGATCTCACAACCCTGAGATTGTGACCTGAGCCAAAACAAAGAGTCAGATGCTTAACCAACTGAGCCACCCAGGCAACCCTTGAGGCTTTTACTCTTAATGATCAACTGCTTTCATTCTATCACAGATATGCAATATTTCAAATATTTTAATGCTAATTATTAAGCAGGACATATTTAGGAAATAATTTTATAAATCCATGAGGGCACCTGGCTGGCTCTGTTGGTTAAGCATCTGACTCTTGATTTCCCCTCAGGTCATGATCTCAGGGTTGTGGGATTGATCCCTACTGGGTGTGCAGCCTGTTTAAGAATTTTTCTCTCCTTCTTCCTCTGCTCCTCTCACTCCCACCCTCTCTCTTAAAAAAAAAAAAAATTAATCCTATAAAATGGGATAAAATTCTATTATGAATTCTATTATGAAGAATCTTTGAAATGAGAGCTCAGATGGGAAACAGAACATATGGAAACCCAAGGTGCTGATTGTCTTTGCTGGCTGCAGCAGTCGTCCCTCAGAGGTAGCATTGAAATCACATGGGATCATCCACTCTGTGTAATATAACACATCTTGATTAAATTTTAAAAGGAAGAAAAGGAAAGTGTAGCCTCTGTACTGCCTACTTGAAGGTTAGGGCATATACAAGAGGCTGATATTTTCTCTTACTAGCTGTTGGAATGTATCATATAACTTGTGCCTACTTAGGAATTAAGGTTGGGAAGGGAATTCCTATCTATGAATTCCTGGTAGCAGTTTTTATTAATATCTAGGGACATTAATGTTGCCTCTAACTTAATTATTCATGCTATTTTCAACCACATATTATATCACCATCAACTCAGTCCAAAGACTAAAATAAAACAATCCCTGGAAAATTCCAGTGGCATACTCATCTAGAGAGATATGACCTTCAAAAGGCTCACTCAAATGCCTGCTCAAGGTCCCAGCATTCTCTGTTCCTCACATGTATAACCAAGCAGTCCCAACTCAGACTATATTTGCAATCTCAAATTCTTTACTCACCCCCACCTGCTTGGCAAAAGATTTTCCTCTTGGGACATGCCCCAACTTGTAGGAAGAATTATATCAATTAGGAACACTGAATTCACAGTGGTCGAGAATAAGCTGTGCCAGTAGTTCACACGTCATGAATACCAGCCATGTTTAGTTATTTATAACACAAAGTCAGGGCAATGGAATACCGTCTTATAGGCTGCTTCCCTGGTCACTTTGTTGCATTTTAATTCATGTCACAGACTAATTAAATACACTAAAAACTACAACCTTGAGCTCAAATTTTCAAAAGGGAGAGAAAGAAGGAATCTAAAATGTATTGAATACCTACAAAAGGCCAGGTCTTGTGCTGGGACTCTACTTATGTTACCTCTTTAACTTCCACCACAATCATACGAAAGAGGTATTGTTGTCTCCATCTCACAGATAAGGAAGGAAACATAACCTCTGAAGGATTAAATATCCTACCCAGGTAAGTGGTAAAGTCAGGATAAGGACCAAGACCATGTGATACAAATTCCATGTTTGTTTCCACTTCCAGATCAAATTTCTCCCATGCTGCCTAGACCAAGCCAGAAGCAGAAGAATAATGGTTTAAGGAGGTCCAGTTTTTGCAGTTGGGCATCCTGGGCATTTAATCTGTTCTGTCACTTCTTAGGTGTGTGACCTCATCGAGTTATTCAATCTCTCCAAATCCCAGTTTCCTCTTTATTTTTTTTTTAAGATTTTATTTATTTATTGTCAGAGGGAGCAGCAGGCAGAGGGAGAAATAGGTTCTCTGCTGACCAGGGAGCCCAATGTGGGACTCGATCCCAGAACCCTGGGATCACGAACTGAGCTGAAGGCAGACTCTTAACCAACTGAGCTACTCAGACATCCCTGTTTCCTCATCTTTAAAAAATAGAGATTGTTATAATGCTACATCATAAATTTTAAATACTTGACAATCAGTATGATGATGGTCATTTTCCCCCACAAAACCTCCTCACCTGTTAAATAGAAAAGTAATAACAAGGGCTAATATTGGCACACCTAGGTGGCTCAGTCGGTTAGGCATCTGCCTTTGGCTCAGGTCATGATTTCAGGGTCCTGGGATCGAGCCCCACATCAGGCTCCCTGCTCAGCAGAGAGCCTGATTCTTCCTCTGCCTGCTGCTCCCTCTGCCCATGTTTTCTCTCTCCCTCTCAAATAATAAAATCTTAAAAAAGTGGGGTGGCTAATATTTACTGAATATTTACTACAGACCAGGCACTACGGTGAGGGTTTTACATTAATTATCTCATTTAATTCTAATCATAATCTAATGAAATAATATTAGCTAATACTTCTTGAGCACTCACTATGTACCAAGATCTGTTCTAGACCCTTACTCATTATAACTAGTGAGTAACTGAGGCAGGTAATATATAATATTGTTGTTCCAAGTTTGCAAATAAGAAAGCAAAAGCTCAGAGAAGATAAGTAAATCGCTTGTGTTTACATAGCTAGGAAAAGACGAAGCCATGTTTAGAACTTAGGCAGGTAGATTTAGGAGTTTACAATCTCAAACTTGACTTTCATGTTCCTGGACTTGGGCTGGGCCATAAAGGAAATGTCTGACACAGTATCTATATTTTTTTATAAATTTTTAAAAGGTTTTATTTATTTATTTGACAGAGCACAAGCAGGAGGAGCTTCAGGCAGAGCAACAGAGAGAAGCAGGCTCCCTGCTGAGGAAGGAGCCCAGTGCAGGGCTTGATTCCAGGACCCCGAGATCATGACCTGAGTTGAAGGCAGATGCTTAACCAAATGAGCCACCCAGGCACCCCAACAGTACCCATACTCAAAAGGCTCTCAGATGTATCAAGGCTAAAAGACCTACACATTTAACAAATGAGGATGCTATAATATTCTATAGCCAAAAGTTCAAAATATGTAAAATACACACCAGGGGCCTTGGAAGATAAATGAGGGAGTAGGGATGGTGGCCTGTGGGTTCTGGGGAAGTCTTCCTGGAAAATATGTGGCTCTCACTAAGCCTTGTGGGATCAAGTTAATCAGGAGGTGAGGTGGGGGGAAATATTTCAGGAAGGAGACTCAGCAAGCATGGAGATGGAAATGGGAGCCATGTTTAGGGAAGAATGGCCTGACAAAAGATGGGTTGGACATCAAAAAGGAGAATTACAGACCAATATTCTTGATGAACACAGGTGCAAAAATTCTCACCAAAATACTAGCCAATAGGATCCAACAGTACATTAAAAGGATTATTCACCATGAACAAGTGGGATTTATTCCTGGACTGCAAGTTTGGTTCAATATCCACAAATCAATCAATGTGATACAATACATTAATAAAAGTAAGAACAAGAACCAAATGATCCTCTCAATAGATGCTGAAAAAGCATTTGGCAAAGTACAGCATCCTTTCTTGATCAAAACTCTTCACAGTGAAGGGATAGAGGGTACATACCTCAATATAATCAAAGCCATCCATTAAAAACCCATAGGGAATATCATTCTCAATGGGGAAAACCTGAGAGTTTTTCTGCTAAGTTCAGGAACACAGCAGGGATATCCACTATCACGACTGCTATTTAACTTAGTACTAGAAGTCCTAGCCTCAGTAATCACAATGAAAAGAAATAAAATGCATCCGAATCGGCAAAGAAGTCGAACTCTCACTCTTTGCAGATGATATGATACTTTATGTGGAAAACCCAAAAGACTCAACTCCAAAACTGCTAGAACTCATATAGGAAATCAGTAAAGTGTCAGGATATAAAATCAATGCACAGAAATCAGCTGCATTTCTTTACACCAACAACAAGACAGAAGAAAGAGAAATTAAGGAGCCAATCCCATTTATAATTGCACCCAAAACCATAAGATACCTAGGAATAAACCTAACCAAAGAGGCAAAGAATCTGTACTCAGAAAACTATAAAGCACTCATGAAAGAAATTGAGGAAGACACAAAGAAATGGAAAAACATTCTGTGCTCATGGATTGGAAGAACAAATATTGTGAAAATGTCTATGCTACCTAAAGCAATCTACACATTTAATGCAATCCCTATCAAAATCCCATCCTTTTTTTTTTCAAAGAAATGGAACAAATAATCCTAAAATTTATATGGAACTTGAAAAGACCCCAAATAGCCAGAGGAATGTTGAAAAGAAAACCAAAATTGGTGGCATCACAATTCCAGACTGCAAGCTCTATTACAAAGCTGTCATCATCAAGACAGTATGGTACTGGCACAAAACAGACACATAGATCAATGGAACAGACTAGAGAGGCCAGAAATCGACCCTCAATTCTATGGTCAACTAGTCTTCAACAAAGCAGGAAAGAATGTCCCATGGAAAACCGACAGTCTCTTCTACAAATGGTGTTGGGAAAATTAGACAGCCATGTGCAGAAGAATGAAACTGGTCAATTTCCTTATACCACACACAAAAATAGACTCAAAATGGATGAAAGACCTCAATGTGAGACAGGAGTCCATCAAAATCCTTGAGGAGAACACAGGCAGCAACCTCTTCAACCTCAGCTGCTGCAAATTCTTCCTAGAATCATTACCAAAGGCAAGGGAAGCAAGGGCAAAAATGAACTATTGGGATTTCATCAAGATCAAAAGCTTTTGCACAGCAAAGGAAACAGTCAACAAAACCAAAAGACAACTGACAGAATGGGAGAAGATATTAGCCAATGATATATCAGATAAAGGGCTAGCATCCAAAATCTATGAAGAACTTATCAAACTCAACACCCAAAGAACAAATAATCCAATGAAGAAATGGGCAGAAGGCAAGAAAAGACATTTCTGCAAAGAAGACATCCAAAAGGCCAACAGACACATGAAAAAGTGCTCCACGTCACTCGGCATTAGGGAAATACAAATCAAAACCACAGTGAGATACCACCTCACAGCAGTCAGAATGGCTAAATTTAACATGTCAGAAAATGACAGGTGTTGGCGAGGATGCAGAGAAAAGGAACCCTCCTACACTGTTGGTGGGGATGCAAGCTGGTGCAACCACTCTGGAAAACAGTATGGAGGTTCCTTAAAAAGTTGAAAATAGAGCTACCCTGTGACCCAGCAATAGCACTATTGGGTATTTACCCTAAAGATACAAATGTAGTGATCTGAAGGGGCACGTGCACCCAAATGTTTATAGCTGCAATGTCCACAATAGCCAAATGTTGGAAAGAGCCTAGATGTCCATCAACAGATGAATGGATAAAGAAGATGTGGTATATATATACAGTGGAATACTATGCAGCCTTCAAAAGAAGCAAAATCTTGCCATTTGCAATGATGTGGGTAGAACTAGAGGGTATCATGTGAAATGAAATAAGTCAATCAGAGAAAGACAATTATTATATGATCTCTTTGATATGAGGAATTTTGAGAGGTAGGGCGAGGGATCATGATGGGTAGGGAGGGAAAAAATGAAACAAGATGGGATTGGGAGGGAGACAAACCATAAGAGACTCTTAATCTCATGAAACTGAGAGTTGCTGGGGGGTCAGGGAGTAGGGATAGGGTGACTGGGTTATGGGCATTGGGGAGGGTATGTGCTGTGGTGAGTGTTATGAAATGTGTAAGCCTGATAATTCACAGACCTGTACCCCTGGGGTAAATAATACATTATATGTTAATTTAAAAAATAAATTAAAACATTTTTTAAAAGATGGGTCGGAAAGAGCGATAAAATTAGATATGAAGTGAGGACTGATTACAGAAGTTCTTTCATGACAGTCTAAAAAAATTGGACATCATTTATAAGAGGCATTAAGAAGCATGAGATTCTTCAGGAGGAGAGTTACTGAGAAGAACACCATGTAGCATGGCTTAGAATGGAGAGACTGGAGAAAGACAGGGAGGGGGCTCCAGCAGGCACCTCAATGAGGCAGTGAGCACTCTCTCTGACTAAAGTGATAACAGTAGGAGACGGAAAGAAAGAAGGGATACTGTGAGAACAAAATCAATAGGGCTTAGTGAAAGGCTGATAGAGGAGACATTTAGAGAATAGGTCTGTGATGTAAGAATTTGTGCCTAACTCATTAACATATCCCCATTCTAGGCTCTATTAATGACTGACTGACACATCATACATGCTGTAAACATGTTTGTCAAATAAATGAATGAGTCATCTAGCTACCAGCCCAAGCCCTTCATTTTGCCCATGAGAAAACAGGTCCTTAAGGGTATGTGAATTAACCAAAATTATTTAATTGTGAACAAGAGAATCTAAACTAAACCCCCAAATTCTGACAACTATTCCAGAATTTTTTTCTGCCATAACTTGTTCTCAATTCAGAAAATCTTGAGGGACTATAACATTGGTAATATCAATAACAGAAACTGAGATTTGGAAAGAGATTACTGGGCTTCTTGGATAATATTAACTTGGTTTTAGACATGTAAAGACTGATGCGATGACAGAATTCTAACTAGAAATGGTCTGTAGGAGGTTTTCAATCCAGGATTAGAGTAAAAGTGAAAATTAACAACTAGAGATAGATATATTTGAGAATCATAAAATATATTGTTATAAGTTGAAGGCAAGAGAAATATATTTTTGTAATATCATGAATAAGAAATGTTTTTGGTTTCCCATTACTTTAAATATTTTTTAGTGTACTGAAGAATTGTTGAACAAGCAAGGCACTTAACAGCAATCAGTATGTTAATGGTATTGGAATCACTTCATTTGCTCATGTTAATCTTGATGTGCCTGCATACACAGTGATTCAAAGAATGCCGCATTGGCTAGGCTATATTGGTGCCCTCTGAAAACATTGCTAAGGTTCCAGATCTGTCTCTGTGGGTCCTATTACCATCTTTATTCTGTACTTTAGTTAGATCTTGTCAACTATTATTTTCAAAGGCAAAGCAAAAAATCTTAAAACTTTTCTGAGATTTATAGAACATGCCTATGCTATAAATGAAGCAGAGGCTGTGGAATTTTTGGTGCTTCATCATTCATGAATCAGCCCACATATATCCCCTTATCTGAGAAGTCTTGCCTAAACCCTACCCGTGATCCTTATGCCTGTCCCCTTTAAGCAGTTAGTCATTCCGTTCCCTCCATTCTTTCAGTACTCTAAACGTATTTCAGTTATAGTATATGGCATGTTGCTTTTTAACTGCTTCTACGTATATGTCTTCAACTAGTGACTGTGTGTGTCTGCAAAAGTGGGATTTTTTATTTCAAGTTTTTATTTAAATTCTAGTTAGTTAACATATATGGTAAAACTGGCTTCGCATGTAGAATTTAGTGATTCCTCACTTAGAGATAACACCCTATGCTCATCACAATAAGTTCCCTCCTTAATCCCCATCACCCATTTAGCCCTTTCCCTGCCCACCTCCATCAACCCTCAGTCTGTTCTCTATAGTTGAGTTTCTTATGGTTTGCTTCCTTCCCTTTCTTTTCTTTTCCCTTCCCCTATGTTCATCTGTTTTGTTTCTTAAATTTCACATATGAGTGAAATCATATGAGAGAGAGAGGGCACACAAGCATGTGAGCAGTGGGGGGAGGGGCACAGGGATAGAGAGAGAGAGAGAATCTTAAGCAGGCTCCACACCCAGCACAGAGTCCCACACAGGGCTCCATCTCATGTCCCTGAGATCATGACCTGAGCTGAAACCAGAGTCAGATCCTTAAACAACTGAGCCACCCAGGTGCCCCAAGATTTCATTCTTTTTTGATGGCTGAGTAATACCCCATTGTGTGTGTGTGTGTGTGTGTGTGCGTGTGTGTGTGTGTGTGTATGCTGCAACTTCTTTATTTATCATTCAATGAACATCTTTTAATCTTTCTCGTTTTCATGACATCAGTGCCGGCACATGGCAAAAATTCAATTCACTCTGGTAAAATCTTTTAATATCTGGGCATCAGAAGAGTCAGATAATCAAGGTTCATCTAGCAATTTATGGGAAGAAGAAACTATGTCCACACAGATTCATTTAGCAAGACGAAGAAATTATTTACCTATCATAGAAGCCTCCATAAGGGCAAACAGCTAGGGAGTGATAATGAGCATGGTGTATGTGGAGAGAGGAAGTTGATCTCTTTGGAGCAGAAAAACAGAAGTTGGATGGGAAAGGGAGATAAAGTTGGGTAGGGTGGGTGGGATCAGATTGTGGAGGGGTATAAATGAAAGTTGGTATATTAGTTTCCTATCACTACTGTAACAAACTGTAACAAACTTGATGGCTAAAAATAATATAAATCTATTTATCTTACAGATTTAAAGGCCAAATGTCAAAAGATGGGTCTCAGTAGGCTAAAACCTGCATTCCTTCTGGATGATCCAGAGGAGAATCCATTTTCTTGCCTTCTAGAGGATGCCCACATTCCTGACTCTACTCTTTTCCAACATCAAAGCCAGCAATGGTCAGTCTTCCTCACATCATTATCCTTCATTATCCTGTGACATTTTCTTCTGCTTTCCTTTTTCACTTTTAAGGACTGTGTAATTACTCTGGACCCATTCACACAGTTCAGGATAATCTCCCTATTTTAAGGTCAGCCCATTAGCAATACTAATTCATGTGAAACTTAATTCCCCTTTCCCATATGAACTTAAATATTCACAGGTTCCAAGAATTAGGACATGACAACTCTGGGGGCCATTATTCTGCCTACTATACTCAGTATGGAATGAGAAGCCTCTACTTAGCTCTTAAACCAAAAATGCCAAGATAAAACATAGAGGTCCAGACTGAGCTGCCCTAAACTGCCCTCTCTAAAACCTTGCACAATTGAGTCATGATGAGGATTTTTTTTTTTTGCCTTTGTATGAAAAAAAAATTCAAAAAAATAACAGATATATCTTGGGTACTTTTCTCACATCCATGTAGACAGGTAACAAGAACATTTTAACCCTTCTCTGTGTATAAATGATGCTGTTCCTATGAAATGATCCAGCTATCTTACTGTGGGATGTCCACATGCATAATATTTTGAATATTTTAATTCATTTACTGGGATCTGAGTTCCTATTAAACTAGTGAGTGGCGTGATTCCCATGACACTGATAGAGCTGTGTGATTCTTTTGCTTTTGCTTAACACTAATTAATAATGACAATACAGCGATCTTGAATGTAGTTATTTTTTTCTTAGAGCTCAAGGAATTTCATATAACTTATCCTTTTTCTTTCAAAGATATGCCTACAACATTACCAGCTGTAGTATCACTATTTGAGATTAAAATGAGAAATAATTTTCTAACATCAGTGAAAGGCATAAGGAAGTTTATAAATACAATGATCTGACTGAAAAAAGGTAGCCAACTCTTGGTTTCCATTCAGGTTGTGATCACAGGGTCATGGTCATGAGGTTGAGCCCCACATTAGGCTTTGTGCTCAGCTCAGAATCTGCTTAAGACTCTCTCTCCCTCTCCCCATGCCCCTTTCTTTACTTTCTTTCTCTCTTTCTCTAATAAATAAAATATTTGGAAAAAAATAGACTATCTTTATACATACAAATTTTATTTTTAAATTTTAAATCTTTAAATTTTTAATTTTTTAATTTAAAAATTTTTAAAAATTTAAAATATTTTTAAAATTTAAATTTTTTTAAATTTAAAATTTTTTAAAATCTCATTTTTTTAATTTTAAAATTTATCCATTTAATTTCAAAAAGGAACAGTTCTGAAATTGACTGTTTATTTGTATCTGTAAAGTACAGGTGATAACATCTACGTTCATTCATTCACTCTGTTAGTAAGTGTTCTTGTAAATTCCCAGGTACCAGATATCATTCTAGTCATAAGAATGGCATAAGGATACAAAACAAGAAACAAAGTCATTGTCAAGGAACTCAGTGTTAGTAGGACAAAGACCATAGACTTCGAACAAACATATTAACAAACAATCTTTTAGGTAATGAAAAGCACTCTGAATGAAAAGAAAAAAATAGTTCAGGGTAGAAAGAGAGAGGAAGGGAATGTTATTTTAGTTAGGGTGGTCGGGAAAGGCCTGAGCAGATATTTGAATAAAGAGCAAGCCATGTGAAGATAAGAAAAAAGGGTAAACATACCAATTTGATTAAATGAATAAATATTAATTAAGCATAGACTACGGGCCAGGAATCATTTTTGGTGCTGGTGAGAAAGCAAGTATAAAGACCCTGCATGATCAGGACAAACCAAAAGAGATAAACAACAAAATGTATATGCACCATTAAACTATATCAACAAATGTCTACCAAACATAATACCCCCTAAAAACCTATTTCTAGATTATGGTTTTAAAAGTTTTTGCAATAAAACCATTTGTTTAAAGTCTCAGGTGGAATTCCAATATATCAAACAAATAAAAATGATTTGTTCTGTTGAAGGATTTGGGGATGTCCATAGGCCCATCCACCTCCTCTTCAAAAGTTCTCATCCCACTTTTTAGTGATGTTAATTTCTTAGTTTTGATAATTGCACCATGGTTGTGTAAAATGTTAACATTAGGAGAAGCTGGGTATAGGATATATAGGAACTCTATGGGCTAGTTTTACAACTCTTCTGTAAGTACAAACTTATTTCCAAGTACAAAGTTGAAAGAAAAAAAAACTCCTGTCACTACCAAGCGGACCTTTTATTGGAAATACTATTGGAAATAGTATTATTGGAAATACTACCATGCCATGTTGATTTAACCTATTTATAAGAGACCTTCAGAAAGGGGCAACTCCTTTCTGGGTAGCTTATTTTGGTTGTTTTTTTTTTTTTTTAATAGGTTTTTTTTTTTGTTTTTTTTTTTTTGTCAGAGAGAGAGAGGGAGAAAGCAAGCACAAGTAGACAGAGTGGTAGGCAGAGGCAGAGGGAGAAGCAGGCTTCCTGCCAAGCAAGGAGCCTGATGTGGGACTCGATCCCAGGACGCCGGGATCATGACCTGAGCCGAAGGCAGCCGTTTAACCAACTGAGCCACCCAGGTGTCCCCTTATTTTGGTTTTTAATCATTCTCAACACCAGAAAATTATTTCTTATGACTCCTCAAACATTTCAGGCTCTGGTCTAAACCCACTTTTTCAAGTTTTGTTATCAATTAAGAGAATTAAGTTGCCTTCTACAAAATACTACTTCATCATATGTTTAGGGACCATATAATTCTCCATCAACCTTCTTTCTATAAGTTAATAGCAATACCTTTATCTTTTATCACACATTTTCTTTTTCTACATTTGAATCATTTTAAGCTCTTCTTAACATTCTTAAACTATGGTGTCCACAGCTTACCAATGGACCTCCAAAAAATGAATAAATAGAAATAAAATTAAAAGAGGATCCAGTCAGTGTCTGGATCTAGGGTGAGAAGGGAGTAATATTCAGACTTTATATACAATATTCCTATTTGGATATTATTGCCATAACAACCTCACTACATTACCATATTTTGTTTTTTCTTACACATTTTTTCTCACCATTTATGACAGTTGTTAAGCCAAGTGCCCCAGGCATTTGCTCCTAACCAATGAACAGCCAGACTGGGAACTTCAAGTCTTTCAGCAAGTCACAACTGCCAAAAATGCTCTCTCGCCAGCAGACGTATTCCCTGAATTATATAAAGTGGAAATTCATTCTGAAATCATTCACCTGATATCATTAAGCAATAAGAAAAGTAAATCAGCTAAGTCTGTGACCCTGTCTGTTGGACCTCTCCATGCTTTATTTCCCTGTATGAAAAATAAGGATAAGAGTGTTTAGCAACTTCACAAGAGTGTTGCAAGAGTTGATTAATGCTTGTACAGCACCATCTGATGAGAGGTTCTGCAGCTGTTAACAGTCATCATAGGTTATGGAATGCCTGGGTCCCTCAAGAGCATTCCCTTGAATCTTGGTACTATGACTATAGGTGACTTGCTGAGACCTGTCACTAGTTTGTGACCTAACTGTACTTTCAGACATGCACACTGAGCGCCAGTAAGGCTATCACCCAAAGCTGAAAAGCAGTTTTTCTAATGCTGCAGGCTCATGCACAAGGCACCAAAATAGCACTAGAAATACTATACCCATATTGCTTTATCCTAGACATCTGACACTTGTAAAGCTCATGCCAAATTTCTTGTCACATATGTGTCTGGAAGGCTTCGTGCTGAGAGGCATTTCTTATCTTCTGACATTTTAGAGAACTGCACAGAGCTAGACAAACATAGACTCTCCTTCAAACAGGCATGAGGCAAATGTAAGCATTCTTTTCTGGTGACCTCCAACAGCCCTCATTGGACAAGATCCAAGACACTCCTTCAGCACATCTGCAATCCTTAGCAAGCCCCAAATGTTTGAGTGTGCTTCTTCCAGTTAAGAGCCGATGTGCCATGGCTCTCCAAGGTCATCTGGAAATGATATGCCCATTAGCTAAATGAGGAAATGTTACTGCAACCATAACATCAAAGAATCCTCAGGGATCCAGGGGTCCAGATACTATGTCTCTAGTGACATAGTTCACCTCCATCTATTAAAATCAGGCTTCAGATCACTCTAATTACTGTTGTGACTGATTCCCTCAAACAGAAACTAAAATAGGATTTTTGCATATGATACAATAGTAGATAATTTCTAGTGATTTCCTTCTTTTCTGATCTTATCTATACAACCTGCTTGACAAGGTTGGTGCCATGGCAACCCCATCCCTAGCCACTAAGGAGCAGGGGGTTTTAGTAAGAGAGTCCCTAAAGCAACATGTGTCAGAATAATCTAGTTTTTGTTGTTTTGGTTGTGCTTTATTGTAAAGATTTTATTTATTTTAGAGAGAGATAGAGAGTGTGAGTGGGGAGGGGCAGGGAAAGAATGAGAATCTCAAGCAGATCCCATACTGAGCACAGAGCCCAATGCAGGGCTTGATCTCATGACCCTGAGATCATGACCTGAGCCAAAACCAAGAGTTAGATGCTTAACTGTTTAACAAACTGAGCCACCCAGGTGCCCCAGAATAACCTAATTTTAAATGCAAATTCCTGGGCCTTATTCCAGACCTTTGACTCAAAACCTCTGGTCCAAACCAAGAAGCTGCATTTTTAACTAATTCCCCAGATGATTTTTTTTTTTGACGTTTTATTTTCCCAGGTAATTTTTATACACAGTAAATTGTTTTAAAGCCTGACAGAATTTTCAAGTAAATTAAGACTCACACAAATGCCCAGCTTGTTGGGAGAATTTCTGGTCATAAGTATATATTTAGCGGTCATTGAGTCATCTCCTCTAAACTCACCCGCAAGCAACAATGATAGCACTCAAGAGGAAGGAACACATTTCATGATTCCTTCCTTCTTGAGCCTCATTTTTCCTTCCCCTCTTTTGGAATAATAAGTACCATATGATGCTTCTGGCATACGTTGCCTTGTATTGTTTGATTTCTTGTATTAGCTTTTTGTTGCTACTATATCAGATTATTGCAAAGTTTGCACAAATTTATTATCTTAGAGTTCTATAGATTAGAAGTCCAACATAAGTTTTACTGGGCTAAAATCAAGGTGACAGCAGGGCAGGTTCCTTTCTGGAGGCTATAAGGGAGAATCCATTTCCTTACCTTTTCCAGCTTTTAGAAGCTTTCCATAATTCTTGGCTCATGGCCCTCTTTCTCCATCTTCAAAGCAAATACCACTGCATCCTACTATTCTTCACATTTCTTTCTGATTCTCTTCTCCCTCCCTCCTTCACTTTGAAGGACACTTGTGATGACACTGGGGCCATTCAGATAATCCAGGATAATTTCCTATCTCAAGGTTCTTAATATGTGATTAAATCTACACAGTCCCTTTTGTCATGTAAGATAACATTTTTTCACAATTCCCAGAGATTAAGACATGGACATTTTTGGTGAGGACATATTCTGCATATCACACTTTTCATCTGTAATAAGAAGAATATCTTCCTTTGGATTCCCGCCAAAGCAGACTCTGAGACTAAGATTTAAGTACAAGTCCCAGGAAGCCAAGCAAGGAGTGGAGAAGTGAGGCAGTAAGGGAGGAAAGCAAATAAGTGAGTTAATGAGCAGGGTACCACTACAGGCAGTGGACTGAATTCCTCTGAACACCTTTAGAATAGTTCCACCAACGGGGAAAAAACCTGGGGTATTATTTACCAATTCATGTCATTTACAATTTAGGGGTCACATTAACTCCCAACACTTTAGGCACTTCCTGCTCCACAGTTGTGGAAGGACTCCATAGCTACAGAATGTCCTTAACAAAGACACACATGAGGCCATAAGTCTGTTCCATCAGAGGGCCCTCCAGAGTGGACCAAGGGGATGACAGCCTCTGAAACAAGGGGCTTTATTTTTCAGGTAAGTGTAGTATTATGTATCAAAAGTTTAAATTTTCATATGCTTTGACCAAGCAATTCCACCTCCAGAGAATTTATGCTAAGGGCATAATTGGATACATATGTAATGACAGTCTGTAATATTTTAAAAATTGGAAATAATTTAAATTTCCATTAATAGGGGATTAGTTGAATTATGGTGATATAATTGAACACTCTGCTATAATTAAATATAATGATGTTCATCTACATTTACTGAGTAAGAAAACAGTTCCTGACATAGTTCTGAGAAAAAAAGCAGGTTACAAATAGTAAGTATATTATAAATCCATTTATGTAAAATTATGTATGTATAATATATGTGTGTGTGTATGCATAGCAAGATGGCTGGAAGAATGTTCATCAAAAGTCTAACAGTAGTTATTTCTAGGAAGCAGAATTTTCATCCTTTATATTTTCTCCTTCATACTTCTGTGTGCTACAAAAAATTTTACAATAAACAATGCATTATTGGGGCACTTGAGTGGCTCAGTTTGTTAAGCAACTGCCTTTGGCTCAAGTCATGATCCTAGGGTCCCTGCTTGGCAGGGAGTCTGCTTCTCCCTCTCCCTCTGCCAGTCCCCTTACCCTACCCCCAAGCCCTACCCCCCTATCCTGCTCATACACACACACACATGCTGCATGTGTGTGTGTGTGTGTGTGTCCCTCTCTCTCTCTGAAATAAAGTCTTTAAAAAAATAAATGACTTGTTTCTAAAAAAAAAAAAATGCAATATTAACCAATCACAAAAATAAATTTTCCATTAAAAAAATTCAAGTTTGTCCTAAAAGATAAGCTTCTTTTCAGGTCTAATATCATAATGTTCTATGTGCTTATAGGTACTTCTCCATTTTGAAACTGCATGAGTTTCGGGACCATGCGTTACACAGAATACTTAGGGCATATTTTGAACACAGCAGGTGCTTAATAAATATTTATTCTTCAATTGATTTTCATTAGTATGCAATGCAGTAAAACAACGTACTGAATAACTGGGTCACACTGAAATTTTCACACTGCATGGAGATGACTTCCCAAAATGCTGAGAGGCCTGGTGTGGCCTTATCAGGCAGAGATCTGCCACAGCAGGCAAGGGCAGGCCTGCACTGTATGGACACACCTGCATCATACTAGAGATGCTATCAAGAGCCCCACTTCATTCAGGTAGAGGTGAAAAGCAACGCAAGTACAGCCTTACAATTTTACAGCACAAACGAGACGAATATGGAATCTGTGTCAATATATGAGAAATTATTTCAACAGTTTAACCCCTGAAACTCTAGGCCTTCCAGAAGAACATTGTACTTCCATTTCTGCATGATGTTTGAGCTAACTGGAGGCACAGAGATGAAAAACAATGGAAAAGAACAAGCCATGCTGTGCCCATAGCATAATAGGAAGAGGAATATTTAAGTAGAAACCTTCATAGTCTTCTCTCCAGATCCCATGTCTCTCTCTTATGTCTGAAGGGAAAAATTTTTCACCTGTCCAGGTTGTTCTTGGACTCTCCTTTGTTGCTCAGAATCTGAATAATGAGTGGATAGAGATAAAAACAGAAAACAAACAAGTCCCAGTAGATCTCTATATTAAAGAGCTAAGAGAGGTGGTAAGCGGAGAAAAGAGGGAGGGAGACCAAAGAATCAAGTGGAATGGACGCGGGGGAGAATTCAGGAGATTGAGAGGTGTCAGTGAGAGATTCAAAGTTTTGGGGAGGTCCAAATGTACATGTGGAAGGAAATGAGGATGACAGTGAAGCAGATTTTTTATATTAAGAATACCTACTGCATACTACAATTGAATCTAAATGGTATGCATTAGATGGGTGAATGCTATGGTATGTGAATTGTATCTCAATAAAATTTAAAAAAAATATATTCTCCCAGAAGAATGCACACCCCACTTTAGCAGTTTATTGAGACAGTAAAAAATATTTTATTTTAAGAGGGGCACCTGGGTGGCTCAGTGGGTTAAAGCCTCTGCCTTCGGCTCAGGTCATGATCTCAGGGTCCTGGGATCGAGCCCCGCATTGGGCTCTCTGCTCAGCGGGAAGCCTGCTTCCTCCCTCTCTCTCTCTGCCTACCTCTCTGCCTGCTTGTGATCTCTCCCTGTTAAATAAATAAATAAAATCTTTAAAAAAAATATTTTAAGAACTCTAGGTACTATACTACGTCTTTGAATTCATTCTTGCACAGAGACTGAGCCATGTGGAACTTCAGTTATGTTTGGGTTATGATAGCTTAGAGAAAGGATCCTTAAAGATCCTCTAGTCCAACCTCTCATTTCAAAGGTGAGGAAATGAAGCTGGGAAGGCTAAGTCAGTTTTCATGGTTACACAGTAGCAAAGCTGGGAACTATGGAGGTCTGATCTCAGGTCTTTTCAAATCCATCACACCACCCCCACCAACACTCTTCCTGCTATTGTTAACAGAAAGAAACAAGTTGAGGATAAACATGATTAGAACACACGGTTATTATGCCCATGGCTCAGTCCAGTTTTTCTGGCCTTTGGAACAAATCAGACAGATTGGCATCAATTCAAACAGTTGCACACCATAGCCCAGCTAATAGCCAAAGCCATAGAGATTCAGCCTTTCTGGTCCAAGCCTGGAGAATAATCATACTTACAATGGCAGTGTTGCCCTTGCCTCCTTTTGAAGAACAACAGGAAATAACAGTAGTTACCATTTACATGGGCACTCATCCATGCATCAACTTGGGCAGGACTGTCAGACCCCCTTGACACTGGAATTTGGAGAGTGCAAATTTTAAAAAGAATTTAAAAACTACTAAATGTCACTAATGTAAATAACACCCATCTGTGAATCACATCAGAAATTTACAAAGTTAATTATGGGGATTGCATCTCTGATGCTCTCCCAGGATGGCTCTGGCACCTGCTATGTGCTAGGCGCTGGTCTAGACATTTTACATATGGCATTTCTTTTAATCCCCACAATAATTCTATTACATGGGTATTAATCACTCCATTTTAATTAGAAAAAAAACTGACACATGACGTGAGCAGGACCAAAGAAGTAAGAGACAAATTCTAATGTCAATACAATATTCTTAGGGCTCAAGGACAGCAGTCTTCATGATGTGATTTAAGGCTATATCAGAAGAATCCCCTTTTATCACAAGAAAGAAACCCTGGTGCCTGTCATTTCATTGTTAGTTTCATCCATCTGCAACTGAAATTCCCTTAGTCAACTATGAAATTAAAAATAATCTATGCATTAATTGGAATAGACAATGTTGTGCTACAGAACAAACTAGAATCTCAGTGACCTGACATAATAAAAGTATTTCTTGCTCATGGAAAGTCAAATGCAGATGTTTGAAGTCCTTTAAAGGAATCAAGGATGAGATAAAGAGAGGACAGGAGATAAATGGTAAAGGATGTTTTAGATTCACAGCATGGAGATCATGGAGGCCTACAAGTGGAGAACATCATTTCCACTTATATTCTGTGGGCCAGGACTCAGTCACATGGCCAACCTAATTGCACAGACAGCTGGGAAATGTAAGGAGGCAGAGAGATGGGTGAGCACTATAATCCCTGCCAAACTCTTTAAAAGAATTATTGCTTTGGTTCTTATTTGTCAGCACATTAGTTAATAAGAGTGACAACACTAGGCCCAAGTAAAATGTAAGCAATCTCTTCTTTAGGATAGGACTAGCAAGGAAGAGATAAAAAAGGGACAGTAACAGAGACAAATGTATATACTTGAAATTTTGTTGATTTTTGTTTTACTTGAAAGATCAATCTACTAAACTCACTGTGTCTCCAGCTCATTGCTCATGCTTCCAATGGCTTTGGTTGTGAGGTGAATTAGACTTTCTATTTTCTAAGTATAAATTGTCTCAGAAATATCAGAAGTAAAGCCATTTTGTTCATTTTATTAAGAGAAGCAACTAGATACTTTGGGAGATACGACTAAATGAATAATAACATTTTCCTGATAAGCTGACTATAGTAGTTATTAACAAATTCACCATTTTCCCACTTATTTCTAACTGTACACAACAATAAAACAATAAACTGGCCTGAAACATAAACAATAAATCAAATTTAGAGAAAAGTAAACAATAAATCCAATTTAGAGATTTTAAATCATATAGTTCAAGGAAAATTATAATTTATAATTTATTAAGACATTGATAATAACTGTTGGTACATGACCCAATTAAGACAGAAACCTGGCTTGAATCCTCTTCTTCATTGAGTCTAATCACCAACTGGATTTAATTTTATCTCTGAAATATCTTTCAAGTTCATCATCTTCTCTTCATTTTTCTATCCCCACTCTTCCCACCTCAAACTTTCTCACCTAGAGTATCCTATCTTCTCTTAGATGATCTCCCTGCATTCAGTCTTGCCCACCACTTCAGTCCTTCCCTAGAGGGGACTGAGCTTGAAACTGCAGGGTACAAGGGAATCTTTCTAGAAGCTAGTTGAGCATGCTGATTTCCATCCCCACCCTCACACAGAAAATCTGATTCAATGGATCTGGAGTGCAGTTCAGAGTTCTGAATTTTTAACAAGCACTGCAAAAGATTTTTTTTTTAATTTTTACTTAAATTCAATTTAGCTAACATATAGTGTATTATTAATTTGGGGGGTAGAATTTAGTGATTCATCAGTTGCATATAACATCTAGTGCCCATTACCATAAGATACTCTAGTTAAGAGTCTCTAGTTAAGAGTCTCTTATGGGGCGCCTGGGTGGCTCAGTGGGTTAAGCCGCTGCCTTCGGCTCAGGTCATGATCTCAGGGTCCTGGGATCGAGTCCCGCATCGGGCTCTCTGCTCAGCAGGGAGCCTGCTTCCCTCTCTCTCTCTCTCTCTCTCTCTCTGCCTGCCTCTCCATCTACTTGTGATCTCTCTCTGTCAAATAAATAAATAAAATCTTTAAAAAAAAAAAAAGAGTCTCTTATGGTTTGCCTCCCTCTCTGTTTTTATCTCATTTTATTTTTCCTTCCCTTCCTGTATGTTCTTCTGTTTTGTTTCTTAAATTCCACATATGAGTGAAGACAATTTTAATGTGTGTGGTCCTTGGAGAAACACTGCTCCACACAATATCTGGCAAAAAATCCCAAGTTTCAATTGCCAATCCTCAGTTTAAATCAGTTGAATGGCTGGTCAGTGCCTGCTGAATAAATTCTAAGCCCCGAATCATGGAATATAAAGACTCTATGACTCAGGCCTTGAATATCTTTACAGACTCATGTTTCACTATTCTTCCTCAAACCTTACACTTCCAAACCACCAATGCCAAACTATTTGTCTTTCCCAAGCACACTATCTCGTTTCTTACCTCTACATTAGCCCATGCTGTTCTAGCTACTCAAAATTTCCTTGCACATCGTCTTCCTGATAAACCAGTATTTACCTTCAAAATTGAGTTCAAGTCACTTCCTTTGTTAATTTCCTCAAATATGCCACCATTGACAGATAATGTTTTCCTCCTCTTTTGTCCTCCTGAATGATCCTGACCTTTGTATATACTTCTATGATTGCACATCTTTGTTTACATTCCTCTCGTCCCCTATCTGTTCATCATCTTAACTCCTTGCTTCAGCTCTGTGCCTGGCATGTAGAAGGCACTAGATAGACGTTACTGAATGACAGATAAATAGAAAAACTGAACTCCGTTGAGTATAGCAACAAATACAGAGTTCTCTTTGGTCTGTTTCTTTAAGTTAAATATTATAGTTCAATTCAATTTATAGCATTTTTCTCTTTCCTACATTATTCAAATTATTTCTACAAACTTTTTGAAAGCCTGCTATGCAAGTCATTGTACAATAGTGTTTCTTTTCTTCTCCCTTCTTTTTCAATAGTAGTGTTTCTTAAAATCCAATGTTTATGTGCTAAAAACAATAAGATATGTTTTCTTTGCCTTTTGTTCTCTATCACTCTTTCATTAATTTTCTTATTTAACTAATGGTTTCTGTCCCAGATAAACAGACTACTAGCAATTTAAGGATTATCTGTTATCCTTTGAGATGCTTTATACTAGTAATAAGTGTTTTTCTCCAAAAAAAGCTAGAATTTCTTTCCTAATAGTAGAGTATCAGGTAATGTTAAAGTGATTTCCATACATTTGTGTTTCTACTTAATGGGCTTCCTTGGAGGAAGTGCAGGATAAGGTAAATAACAGCCTAACACCTAACCCACATCCCTAACCAATCAATAAGTTGTATTTGATTTCTGCTTTTTTTTTCCCCCCAACTGAATGACCTAAGCATCTAACTCACATCCTGAGGGAGACTGTTAAGTAATAGAATGGACCTTTGTCTTTCTTTATTTATCTCTGGATCTTTGTACTTAATTCAAAGACCTCCTCTGGATTCTGAAAGCAGACTGTGACATTGAAAATGTGTCATAAATATTGTAGCCTTGATCATCCCTAGGTGAACTAAAACACTTCTTTTGTATATCTATTCAAAAGTTCAGGTTAGGATCTTAAGCCTGTACATAAAAATGCACTTAAACATTGCTGAGTAATACAATTCCTTACATATCTTATTACATAACTTTGTCTCTCAGAGAAGAAAATGTTACCATAAAACAGACAGAAAAACTCTGAAACTTGCCAAAATACTGCAATCTAAAACTATTTTCTAACAGAAGACACTGCTTCTTTTTAGCAGAAGAATTATTACAAATAAGTCTAATTACAGAAGAGTTATTACAAATGTACCCTCTGACATCAAAACAGTATGAATAATTATTTATCCTATATTTGTTGGCATAGAGTTACTTGGATGTGGTAAAAATATGTCCAGGAACAGTCTTCACTCTAGTGATAAACCTGTAAATTTTCCCTGCAAAGATGAAAACTGTCCACAGCAATCAATAGTAACACTCCAAGTCTAACATACCAAAACAACATAGTATGGGTGGTCAGAGAGCACTATAATCATTAACTGGAAATCACAAATCAATCCTGCCCAGGGAACAAGTGCCCTCAATGCAGCAATGGATCAAACTCAAAATTGTCCCAGAAAATACACAATGTAGAGTCACAAATATGCCCCAAGGAGGGCTAAGATTTATAATAAGTTTTAAAATCATTTGTAAAGGGGCTATACTTCTTTTTTAAAAACAAAAATAACAAATGTTGATGAAGATATGGAAAAATTGGAACTCTCATACCATTACTGGTGGGAATGTGAAATGGTGACACTTTTTTTAGCAGTTCCTCAATTAGTCAGACTTAGAATTAACACATGACTATAATTTTACTCCTAGGTACATACCCAAAGGAATAAAAAACAAGGACTCAAACAGATACATGAATGTTTGTAGCAGCTCTATTCACATCAAAAAGTCAGAAAAATGCTAATGTTAACCAACAGATAAATAGATAAATAAAATGTAGTGCATATATATATATGGAATACTATTTAGTTTTATAACTGGAATAAAGTACTGATACATGCTAAAACATTGATAAAACTAGAAAATATGTTAAGTAAAAGATGCCAGTCACAGAAGGCCACATGGTGTATGAATCCATTTATATGAAATATCCAGAATAGGCAAATTTACAGAAACAGAAAACAGATAGTGGTATCTAAGGGCTGTGAGGAGGGGAGAATAGGAGTGACTGCTTAATGCTCCTGCTGCTTTTTGGGGTGATGCAAATGTCTGGAGCAAGATAGTAGTAATAGTTGCATGACATTGTGAATATCCTAAGTGCCACTGAATTGCATGTTTAAAAATGGTTAAATGGTGACTTTCATAGTATGTGAATTCAACCACAATAAAAAAAAAATCATTTGGCAACCAAATAATTCTTTTTTTTTAAATTTAATTTAATTTTATTTTTTATAAACATATAATATATTTTTATCCCCAGGGGTACTGGTCTGTGAATCGCCAGGTTTACACACTTCACAGCACTCACCATAGCACATACCCTCCCCAATATCCATAACCCCACCCCCCTTCTCCCAACCCCCCTCCCCCCATCAACCCTCAGTTTGTTTTGTGAGATTAAGAGTCACTTATGGTTTATCTCCCTCCCAATCCCATCTTGTTTCATTTACTCTTATCCTACCCCCTTAACCCCCCATGTTGTGTCTCCTCTCCCTCATATCAGGGAGATCATATGATAGTTGTCTTTCTCCGATTGACTTATTTCGCTAAGCATGATACCTTCTAGTTCCATCCATGTCATCACAAATGGCAAGATTTCATTTCTTTTGATGGCTGCATAGTATTCCATTGTGTATATATACCACATCTTCTTTATCCATTCATCTGTTGATGGACATCTAGGTTCCTTCCATAGTTTGGCTATTGTAGACATTGCTGCTATAAACATTCGGGTGCACATGCCCCTTCAGATCACTATGTTTGTATCTTTAGGGTAAATACCCAGTAGTGCAATTGCTGGGTCATAGGGTAGTTCTATTTTCAACATTTTGAGGAACCTCCATGCTGTTTTCCAGAGTCGGCAACCAAATAATTTTTAAAGATGTAATGCAATTCTCAGATATTCCACAATAAAAATACTTTTGATTAAAGTATGCTTATCAATACAAGCATTTACAAATTGCTTAAATCACCAAATGTTAGTTTTAATGTAATTGTTCCATTTCTAAATAAACTTACCATTACAGTAGAATTTCAAAGAATCTTGAAAACAGATGATGTTCAGTGAATATTTGTTACAATACATTAGAAACTAGCAATGCTATAAGAGCCATAAAGGACAAACCCCACAGCTAACATCATACTCAATGGTGAAAAACTGAGAGCTTTTCCTCTAAGATGAGGAACAAGACAAGGTTATCCATTCTTGACACTTTTATTCAACACAGTACTAGAAATCTCAGTTGTAGCAATTAGACAAGAAAAGAAATAAAAGGCAAATCTGGAAGCATCACAATTCTAAACTTCAAGTTATATTACAAAGCTGTAGTGATCAAAACAGTATGGTAATGGAACAAAAACAGACACACAGATCAATAGAACAGAGTAGAAAACCCAGAAATGAACCCATTCCTATATGATCAATAATCCTCCACAAAGCAGGAAAGAATACCCAATGGGAAAAGACTGTCTCTTCAACAAATGGCATGGGGAAAACTGGACAGCAACAAGCAAAAGAATAAAACTAGACCACTTTCTTACACCATACACCAAAACAAATTCAAAATGGATGAAAGACCTAAATGTGCTACTTGAAACCATAAAAAATCCTAGAAGAGAGTACAGGCAATAATGTCCCTGATATCAGCTGTAGCAGTATTTTTCTAGATATGTCTCCTGAGGCAAGAGAAACAAAAGCAAAAATAAACTATTGGGATTTCATCAAAATAACAAGTTCCTGCAAAGTAAAAGAAATAATAAAACTAAAAGGCAATCTACTGAATGGGAGAAAATATTTGCAAGTGACATATCTAATAAAAGGTTAGTATCCAAAATATGTAAAGAACTTACACAACTCAGCACCCCAAAAATGAATAATCCAACTTAAAAATGGGCAGAAGACATAAATAGACATTTTCTCCAAAGAAGACATATAGCTGGCCAACAGAAATGTGAAAAGATATTCAACATCACTTACCATCAGGAAAATGCAAATGAAAGGTATACTGAGATATCATCTCATACTCATCAGAATGGCTAAAATCAACAATACAAGAAACAACAGGTGCTGGCAAGAATGTGGAGAAAGGGGAACCTTCTGGCACTGTTGGCAGGAGTACAAACTGGTGTCGTCACTCTGGAAAATGGTATGGAAGTTCCCCGAAATTTAAAAATAAAACTACCCTATGATCCAACAATTACACTACAAGGTGTTTACCCAAAGAATGTAAAAATACTAATTCAAATAGATACACATACCCCCAATGTTTATAGCAACATTATCTACAATAGCCAAATTATGGAAACAGCCAAAATGTCCAGTGACTGATGAATAAATAAAGAAGAGGTGGGATATATATACACATACATATACATACATTTATATATATATACACAGACATATACATATATAATGGAATAATACTCAGCTATAAAAAGAATGAAACCTTGCCATTTGTAATGACATGATGGAGCTAGAAAGTATTATGCTAAGCAAAATAAGTCAATCAGAGAAAGACAAATACCATATGATTTCACTCATATGTATAATTTAAGAAAAAAAAAAAAACCAGCAAAGATTAAATCTTCTTTGAGGAGGAGGCAAACCAAGAAAAGCCTCCTTTTTTGTTATTTATTTATAATGTCAACATCCAATGTGGGCTTCAAACTCATGACCCTAAGATCAAGAATCTTATGCTGTACCAACTGAGCTAGGCAGGTGCCCCAAGAAATAGACTCTTAACTATAGAAAACAAATTGATGGTTGCCAGAGGGGTAGTGGGTGGGGGATGGGTAAAATAGGTGATGGGGATTAAGAAGTACACTTGTGATGAGTACTGGGTGTTGTATGAATGTGTTTAATCACTATATTGTACACCTGAAATTAACATTACACTGTCTATTAACTAACTGGAATTTAAATAAAAACATTTTTAAAAAGAGAAATGAAAGGCATCCAAATTCGTAAAGAAGAAGTAAAACTCATTATTTGCAGATGACATGATACTATATATAAAAAACTCTAGATGTAAACAAAAACTATTAGAACTAATAAATGAATTCAATAAAGTTATGGGATATAAAATTAATATATAGAAATCTGTTGCACTTCTATACACTAATAGTGACCTGGCAGAAGAAAACAATCCCATTTACAATTGTACTCACAAGAACAAAATATCTAGGAATGCATTTAATTAAGGAGGTGAAAGATCTGTACTCTTAAAACTGTAGGACACTGATGAAGGAAATTGAAGATTACACAAATAAATGGAAAGATATGCCATGCTCATGAATTGGAAGAATTAATAATATTAGAATGTCCATACTACCCAAAGAAATCTACAGATTCAATGCTATCCCCGTCAAAATACAAGCAGTATTTTTCACAGAACTAGAACAAATAATCCTAAAATTTGCACGGAACCACAAATAACCTCAAATAGCCAAAGCAATCTTCAGAGAGAAAAACAAAACTGTAGGTGTCATATTCCTAGATATCAAGCTATACCACAAAGCTACAGTAATACAAAAGTATGGTACTGTCACAAAAAGAGACACACAGATAATGAAATAGGATAGAAAGCTTAGAAATAAATCCATAATTATATGGTCAATTAATCTATGACAAAGAAGGCAAGAATATAATGGGGAAAGGGTGGTCTCTTCAATAAATGATGCTGGGAAAACTGAACAGCTACATGAAAAAGAATGAAACTGGACTTCTTTCTTACATCATACACAAAAATAAACTCAAAATGGATTAAAGACCTAAATATGAGACCTGAAACCATAAAAATTCTTGAAGACAACACAAGCAGTAATTTATTCTGATATCAGCCATAGCAACATTTTTCTAGTATGTCTCCTAAGGCAAGGGAAACAAAAGCAAAAATAAACTATTGGGACTGCATCAAAACAATAAGTTTTTCCACAGTATAGGAAACTATCAATAATACAAAAAGGCAACCCACTGAATGGGAGAAGATATTTGCAAATGATATATTCAATAAGGGGTAATATAAAAAATATATAAAGAACTTATACAACCCAACACACACACCAAAACAAAACAAAACAAAACAAAAAACAACAACAACAAAAAATCCCAAACAATCCAATCCAAAAATTGGTAGAGGATCTAAATAGACATTTTTCCAAAGAAGACATACAGATGGCCAACAACACATGAAAAGATGTTCAACATCACTAATCATCAGGGAAATGCAAGTCAAAACCACAGTGAGATACTACCTGATACCAGTCAGAATTGTTAGTATCAAAAAGACAAGAAATAACAAGTGTTGTTGAGGATGTGGAGAAGTGGGAATTCTTGCACACTGCTTGTGGAATTGGCACCAGCACAACCAAATTGGCTCAACTGCTGTGAAAACCAGTATGAAAATTCCCGAAAAAATTAAAAATAAAAATGCCATATGATCCAGGAAATCTATTGCTGGGTATTTTCCCGAAGAGAATGAAAACACTAATTCAAAAAGATACATACAGCCCCATGTTTATTGCAGCATTACTTACAATAGCCAAGATATGGAAGCAACCAAATTATATATCAATGGATGAATGGATAAAAAAAGATGTGGTTTATCTATACAACAGAACATTATTCAGCCATAAAAAAAGAATAAAATCTGCCATTTGCAACAACATGGTTGGACCTAGAGGGTATCAGGCTAAGTGAAATAAGTCAGACACAGAAAGACAAATACCATATGATTTCACTTATATGTGGAATCTGAAAAACAAAACAAATGAACAAACAAAATTGAAACAGACTCTTAAATACAGAGAACAAATTGGTGGTTGCCAGAGGTGGGTGGGTGAAATAGGTAAAGGAGATTAAGAGGTTCATAACTGGAACAAAGTTCCAGTTATAAAATAAGTAAGTCACAGGGATGAAAAGTACAGCCTACAGAATGGCTAAAATTAACAAGTAGGGAAATGACAGATGTTTGCAAGGATGTGGAGAAAGGGGAACCCTCCTACGCTCTTGGTGGGAATGCAAGCTGGAAAACAGTGTGGAGGTTCCTCAAAAAGCTGAAAATAGGAACGCCTGGGTGGCTCAGTCAGTTAAGCATCTGCCTTTGGATCAGGTCATGATCCTGGGGTCCTGGGGATCAAGTCCCTCATTGGGTTCCTTGCTCAGCCGGGAGCCTGTTTCTTCCTCTGCCTGCTGCTCCCCGCTGCTTGTGTTCCCTCTCTCTGACAAATAAGTAAAATCTTAAAAAAAAAAAATTTGAAAATAGAGCTACCTCATAACCCAGCAATTGTACTGCTAGTTATCTACTGAAAGGTACAAATGTGGTGATCTGAAGGGGCACCAGCACCCCAGTGTTTATAGTAGCAGTGGCCATAATAGCCAAACTATGGAAAGAGCCCAGATGTCCATCCACAGATGAATGGATGAAGAAGATATGTTATATACAATAGAATACTACTCAGCCATCAAAAAAAATGAAATCTTGCCATTTGCAACAACATGTGGATGAAACTACAGGGTATTATGCTAAGCAAAAATAAGTCTAGGAGACAACTATCTAGGAGACAAAATAAGTCTAGACAATTATCAATGATATATATAACATAGAATTTAAAAAACAAAACAGAGGATCATAGGGGAAGAGAGGGGAAAATAAAACAAGATGAAATCAGAGAGGGAGACAAACCATAAGAGACTCTTAATCTCAGGAAACAAACTGAGTGCTGCTGGAGGGGATGGGTGTGGGGTGAATGGTGTAACTGGGTGATGGACATTAAGGAGGGCACGTGATGTAATGAGCACTGGGTATTACATAAGACTGATGAATCACTGAACTCTACCTCTGAAACTAATAATACATTACATGTTGATTAATTGAATTCAAATAAAAAGATCAAAAACAAAAAATACATTAACAAAAAAAATTAGAAAAAGAAAAGTACAACCTAAGGAATATACTCAATAATACCTTAATAACTTTGTACGGTGACAGATGTTATCTATATCTATCCTGGTAAGCACTGAGTAATGTATAGAATTGTCAAATGACTATGTTGCACATCTGAAACTGATATAACATTGTATATTAAGTATACTTCAACTAAAAAACAAACAAAAGTAGTAATACTACAAAGTCAAATAACATAAATCCCAAATTCATAACTTTGTTAATGTAAGATACTTACATATACCTATAGTTAAATGCCTTAAAAGACCACAAACTCTCAGAAGTCTGAGAATAACTAATGCTTTATTTTGAAACCAATAAACTTACAGCATCCCAAAGAACAACTGGCATATATCATTATTCAGCATTATATATAAACCTGAAGATTCATGTATAAATATGAAGATCCACCAACAAAATTTATTCTGAGTGCCTATTATGTGTCAGGCACTTTTCTAGGCATTGGAAATTTAAAAATTGTTGAAACAAAGTCCTTTTCCTGAAGGATTTTAGCAATAAAATGGAAACCATGCATCTTTTACATACTATGATTTTACATAGGCCAATAATGGCACCCAGAACAGTAGAGGGATAAACAGGCAACTAGAGTCAATTGTAATTTACACATAAAGAACTTTTTGCTATTATCTTCCTAAGTGATATTTTAAACAAAGCACCAATAAATCAGAATCTTCATGTTGTCATCCAAACAACTACTAAGAAACATTATGCTGGATATTTGAGTTGGTAATCACATTCTCCTAAACTTCTAAGCTCTGTTTTATTCATGTTTTGTCTCCAAAATCAATAGGAATAGTGGGTAAATATTTCATTTCAGGCTGTTACCACTAGGAAAGAAAAGGTTTGATACATAGAATCCTGCACTAGGTGCTACAGATAACTGAGAGTTCATGGAAGATACCCTGCATTTGTGTAATGTGCCATCTGACTGGGTAGCCAAAATGCCCTTTAGAACTATCTAAGAGTAATTATGGAGTAACATAAGATCTAAACACATATGAGTCAATGTAGTATAAACCAAGCTTCCATGTGCTTGAGAATGTGAAATACAAACTACACATAATCAGAGCACTTACTGGTACCCAATGCCCTTCTCATTCCACATAGACTATGGTTTCCTTGCTTCTCTGAAGTCTAGAAACAATTCTAGCTAGGATCTGTTTTCTTCATATCACATGTAGGGGTCGAGGAGAGGAAATCTAGGACTTACTATGTTGCCAGGCCCTTTGATAGGCATTTTTCTCTTTAACCTCACAAAAACCCAAGCTAGTTTTATCATCATCCTCAGTCCCATTTAATACTTGCCCAAGATCACAGAGCAACAAAATGGTTGGAAAGGCATCATTGGACCCAAGTTTAATTTCAAAGAATATTTTTCCACACTATTTTGCTCCATGATGCCACATTCCTGATACTATACTCTAACAGTTGTTGCCCTAAAGTAATGGCACTTACCCAGAAGTGCTTCTCAAGATCACCCTAAGAGCATTTTCAAAATATACATACTGAGAGCCATATATCAGTCAGAAACTATGGAAATGGAGCCTGGACACATATCTTAAAAATTCCCCCAAGGAATTTTATATACTAATCTGGTTAAGAAGGTCTGCCTTCAGATAGGATTCTGGAAGAAAACATTAATTACATAATGCAAGAAAATTTCACACACTGAAGAACATGAATTTACAGATGAAAGGGCTCAACAAATGCCTGGCCTGACTGATGATAATAGATCCATATGAAGGCACATTATTATGAAATTTTAGAATCCTAAGAAAATGACTCCAAAGAGATTCCTTTTTTTTCTTTAAGTCATATATAAAGAATGTGGAATAAGAATGGCTTTAGACATTTTTACAACATTACTGGAAACTAGAAGACAAAGGGACAATGGCTTCAAAAATCAGAAGTAAACTATCTGCAACCTAGAACTTTATCCCCAGCCAAACTATTAGTCAAATATGAAGATAATATAAAAAGCATCTTCAGACATGCAAGGACTCAAAAATTGACTTTCCATGCACCCTTTTTTTAGAGATTGTGGTTCCATTAGAATGAATGAGTTACAAGAATATATTTTGAGAAAAAATAAGACAGGAGCTCCTTTCTTAAAAAAGGATCTGACACAGAAGAGAACAAAGGGAATCCCCAGTTTCAGGTTAAAGGGTGCCAACAGACTGACAACTGTGTACCAGGCCAAGGACAACCAGTCAAGATCGAGTGGTCAAAAACCAAGTCAGAAAACTCCAGAAAAGACTGTCCCAAGAAATGAAGTCAATTGAATACCTGATGTTTCTGAGTATACTGAAAAGTAATACTGAAAATCTACAGAGTTTGAGGTTGAATTATATAAATTGAATGTAGGCAAACTTTCCTGTAAAGGGCCAGTTAGTAAATATTTTAGGTTTTTCAAGACATAGAGTCTCTGTTACACTATTTTACTTTGCTGTTGTGGAGTTAAAGCAGATAAAAATAATATGTAAACAAATAGGCAAGGCTCTGTTTCAAATAAAATTTATTTACAAAAACAGGTGGCAGGCTACATTTGGCCCATGAGCCACAGTTTGCTGACTCCTGATATAAGCACAGAAAAAACTCAACAGGGGCCCCTGGTTGGTCAGTCACTGTAGCATGTGAGTCTTAATCTTGGGTTTGTGAGTTCAAGCCCTGCACTGAGTACAGAGATTACTTCAAAAAAAATCTTTAGAGATGCCTGGGTGGTTCATTCACTTAAGCATCAGACTCTTGATTTTGGCTCAGATCATGACCTCAGGGTCTTGAGATCAAGCCCCATATACAGCTCCTCACTGGGTGTGGAGCCTGCTTAAGATTCACTCTCTTCCTGTGCCCCACCACCCCCACCCTGCTCACACAGATGTGCTTTCTCCAAAAAAAAATAATAAATAAAATAAGAAAGGGAAAACGAATTTTAAAATTTTTAAAAAGGAAAAGAAAAAACTCACATTTATAAACATAAAAATTATTAATTCCCAGGAAAATAAAAGTTGTATAGAGAAGTAAATGTTATCATGGATCAGAGAAGTGGGAATAAAATTTACATAACCATAATCAGGGAACTATTGCATATTGGTGCTATTAAAATAACTACATATTAGAAGGATGAAGGAATGGGAAATATGTAAATATGTGATACATGCAAAGGAGAAGAGTGGAAGAAAGTTAACCTTCAGGGGCGCCTGGGTGGCTCAGTGGGTTAAGCCTCTTCAGCTCAGGTCATGATCTCAGGGTCCTGGGATGGAGCCCCATGTGGGCTCTCTGCTCAGTGGGGAGCCCTTTTCCCCCTCTCTCTCTTTGCCTGCCTCTCTGCCTACTTGTGATCTCTGTCAAATAAATAAATAAAATCTTAAAAAAAAAAAGGAAAAGAAAGTTAACCTTCATCTTTCATACTAGTAAATAATATCTAAAATGAAAATATCAAGAAGGAGCCAAAATGACACTTCTCAGCCCCAACTGAGGCCAAACTTGGCAGAGAAAATGTAATGGAAAAGTGGGAATGAAGTGAGGAAACACTTGTGCTTGTTCCAAGCCATTGTTGTCCAGATTTTTTTTTTTCACTTGGACACAATTTAAATTTAGTCTTTTTTTTTTTAAAGTAAGCTAGTCTTTTCTCTACGCAAAGCTTGAGATACTGTTAATTTTAAAAACCTATTCACTATCTCCATCAACATTATTTAAGTAAATGCTGAACATTATTCAAATTAAAGAAACAGATGTAGTAAAAAGTTAGTCAATGTACATATAAAACATATATACAAACATTAGAATATGTTATATTCTCACTTACGTATAAAAAGATTACCAGCATTTCTGTGAAATTCACCATACCTGGTAATATATACTCACACCAGCACATAAGAGATATGTATATATTAATACAAAAGGGGGTAGTGGGGCACCTGGGTGGCTCAGTTTGGTTAACATCTGCCTTTGGCTCAGGTCATGATCCCAGAGTCCCAGATGGAGCCCCACATAGGGATCCCTGCTCAGTGAGGAGCCTGCTTCTCCCTCTGCCTGCTGCTCCCCTGCTTGTGCTGTATCTTTCCCTGTCAAATAAATAAATAAAATCTTTTAAAAACATAAAATGTAGTAGCTAAGGCAAGCTGCTTCCATTCAAATATGTTGGCAAAATAGTCATACCCCCCCCTTTTTTTTTTATCATCAAACATCCTCCTAAAAATTAAATTCCCAAGACCAAATCCAATTATATAGTGGGCATTGAATATTTAAGGACCATTTTTTTGGTTCAGGAGATTTTTAAAACTATTACTCAGAATGTCTATGGCACTGCCCACATGAGGAACTCTAAGAAGAAATGGACTGCTACCAAAAAAAAGCTCTAAAACTTCTCTCACATCAATACAATGAGACAAAAAGATCTGATCCTTCAAAAAAAATTCATCTGCTAATGAAGACATAGACACTGCTACCAAGCTCATTAGAGAACTTCAGTATTACACACATATTGACAGTTCTGGTGGAATATTACAGATACAGGCAAACCATCCTGTAGAAACCAGCTGATGATGGCTCAGTGCTTAAGACTAGACTTTGAGCAAATGCACAAGACTGGAATCACTAATAAAGGACTCAGAATATAGAAGAGATCTCTCTAAATCATGTAGAGCAATGGGAACAGGATCCTAACCTAAACTGCTCCCTAAGCCACAAAAGTTGTGTTCTCACTGGCTTATTAGGGATTTCAGAACCCCTGGAAAGCCTCTACAATTTTCTTTTGACAATCTAGGTTGTTGCTCCAACAGCTACATTTGAAATCTTAATAAAACTTCAAGTTAAGGAATCCTTTCAGGCATTGTAATACTGAAGTAGGTAGTAAAACAGCATCTTGAAATATTAACCTTTATTGTTTTCTGCACTTCTTGGACCCTTATCCTTATCCTTATCCTTACAGAGAAGTATATCAAGAGTGAAGAAAGCAAGGTATAAATTTCATGTCCTATTTAATAAAAAACTAGAAAGAGAATAATGGAAGGCAAACGATCCTCTCTCCTCTCCCAGGTTAATCTCCCTCTCTCCCACGATCCCTTAGGCTGGGATTGAGAGAAAAACAGTGGTAGGTAGGGGTGACTTTCTGAGTAAATAAGAAAAATGGACTTAAACGAACAACATGGTAACAATACTAGGGAACCAAATGGAGGCTGAGTCGATCTTCATCAACCACCAATATCATTCAAATGTAAATCCTGGCTCCTAAGCCAAGCTGGGGAGCTATAGAGTGAGAGTGTGCCATTGACAAAGGCTTATACATTATCCTTGAAGCATCTACTGGATGGACACCCACTCAAGCCCAAAGCATGCAGAATTTCATGTGAACTGCCTCTTGAGGGACATCCCAATAAACTCAGAAGTTCATCACACTCAGAGGAACAGCAGATCATGAAAAGAGAGGCCTCAGCACCATATGAACTTGAATGGGACTAGAGAGTAGTAAGCTCTACCCCAATCACAGACATTTGGTCTGAGTGGCTCCTATTTGACTACAGAGCTACCCAAGCAGACTAAGGAATCCAGTCTTTTTTTTTTTTTTTAAGATTTTTATTTATTTATTTGAGAGAGAGAGAATGAGCAGTGGGGAGGGGTAGAGGGGAATATATATATATATATATATATATAGAGAGAGAGAGAGAGAGAGAGAAACAGACTCCCTTTTGAGCACAAAGCCCAATGCAGGGCTCAATGCAAGAACCCAGACATCATGACCTGAGATGAAGGCAAATGGTTAACCAACTGAGCCACCCAGGCACCCCTAAGGAATACAGGCTTAATAAGATTTATTTTTGTCTATATATTTTTAAAGCCTATGTCATGTGGAGGAAGATATGCATTTTCCAAGTTTCCACTTACTGATGTGAAATATATCAAGAGGTATACAAGTTTCCCTAAGAAACAAGCTCTGAAATTGAAAGTCTTGGTTAGTCTCTAATTTGAAAGAAGGGTTCATTAACAACAGAGCCCCCACTGAAACTCCATGAATGTCCAGATGAGACAGTTACTAACTCTAAACAGTGATCCAAGCACTGAAAACAAGAACAACAAAAAAGTACCCTTTGGACACTTGGCACCTCTACGCTATTCTCATAAGAAAATGCCTTTTATAAGGGAGTCAGCACCATCACATTTATAAGCATAGGTTAAAAGTTCTACTCGGGGCACCTGGATGGCTCAGTCAGTTGAGCATCTGCCTTCAGCTTAGGTCATGAGCCCAGAGTCCTGGGATCAAGTCCTGCATTGGGCTCCCTGCTCAGCAGGGAATGCTTCTCCCTTGGCCCCTCCCCCCACTTGTGCTTGTTCTCCCTCCCTCCCTCTCTCTCTCTTTAATAAAATACATAAGAATCCGAAGTTAACACTTCCACACATATTTATTTAGGAATTTTCTGAAAGATGAAAAATGATGTAGTGGTCTTTTAAAACAGAACAGGCAATGATCTGATAATAAATCTGTTGAATCAGCGTAGAGTGCTCAGGACTCCTCTAACAGTAAGAGATGTCACCCAACAAGACACCTGTTTATTCTTTAATGTTTATGATAGGACTATGTGTTTATGTGGCATTAGGTAAGAAAGATGTTTCCCAGGGATGGACTGAAGTTGAAAAGGCCAACCATAGACACAAAGTGCTAAGTGAAATACTGTGGCTCAGGGGAAAATACAGTGGGAGTGTAAATATGTGGGTTACAGACGCTAGCTAAGGGCAGACAGGGTGATTTGTGTCTCAGGCAGCGTCTAATAAATTTCTGGGTACCTTTTACAACCTTACCAAACTAGCTGTTCCAAACACAACAGCTGTGTTGTCTGACTTAACCAGACTAAGCTATTAAGTCTTTATGAAATGAGGAGGAGTTGTGCTGTGATAAAAGCTATGGAACACAGTCAAATGTTGGTGAGGGCTTAAAGCAAGTGCTGGAACACAGGGTAAGTATTCAGAAGGAAATTGAACAGATGTCATGGTGAAGAATAAATGATATTTTCATCAACGCATTTAAGGTCAGAAAAAGAATGACAGACATTAGGGCTTGAAAGAATCTTGGAGGATTACCTAACACAATACTCTCTCTTCTAACATATGAAAAAAATGAGATCAAGGAAAGTTGTTACTTGCCCAATGTCACATTAGTTTTCCTCATTTCCTGTTCAGACTCTTTCAACCATATTATTTTGGCCTCCTCTACTTAAGCTTCTTGAGGACAGGGACTTTAGACTTTTAGACCATCCTTGCATTCTCCACAATCCTTGTTTAATCAGGGATTTCATGGGTATTAACTCTGGCCCCTTAGACTCCCTCCATTAAAGTCAACCATTTCCATCTAGTTCCCACACACATGCAAAACAATCAAATACAAATACAACATGTGTCTCCTCATGACTGTATGGAGGAAACAGATAGCCAGGTCTACCAGCAAATTATTTTGTTGCTCCAAAGATAAAGGAAGAGTCATAAGCATCACCCCTTGGAGAGGCTCAAAATTCATCCCTAGAGAAAGATGAAGGGCTAACATGGTATACATGCTACAAAACAAATCTGTCAAATGAGGTCTGCTGGGGGAAGAGGGGGGAAGGGAGAAAAAGCCCACACCATATATTGGTAAATATTTGCACTGAATTCCAGGTAGGTGATTCACAAATATCAAGTGAAGAATTAATTTGAGAAAGTCATATGGGTAATTTCATCTCATTTTTGGTGATAAAACTTCCCTTCATCCTTTCAGCAAATATTTACTGAGCACCTACTCTGTACCTAGAACTGATTTAGACATTGAAGACCTAGTGGTAGAAAAGCCAAAGTCTCTGCTCGAAGTCACTCAAACACAGAGTCCTTCTGACAACTTCTTTTCCCACCCCTCTATTATCCAGCATCCTGTGTCTTTTCTATCTCTTTTTCCCCTTTACATGTGCTTTTGGAACTAGCACATTGGTCCAGGCTTTCATTGTCTCAGGCCTAAACCAGTTTTCAAACTCTCAATCTTCTTTCAATCTAAAATGTACGCTATGACCAGATAATAGTTTTAAAAGTCCTGATTTTTTTCTTGTTAGTTCAATTCTCAAAAGCTTCAGATTGCTCCACATTGTCTACCTCAAACGTCTGATTGCCAAATCCCAGCCTCTAAGTCCTGGCTCCACTTCTCTGCCCAATCTTAATAGACAAGAATATTATTCAGAAGCAATTTTAAACTGTATTAATGTTTCATTTTGTTTTGTTTTACCATATATCCTATCAGTTTACACATAGAAAGAAAAGATTTGTAAGATGAACAATTCTTTTCATTTATATGGGTTAAGTCCCTGGAAAAAATTATTTTAAATCAACGTTAAGTAGACTTTTTTTCCCCCATAGAAACAATGTTATTATAAATATTGTCACTCTTGACTAAGAAGCTAATTCCTAATATTTTTATTGCAGGGCAAGATAGTGGAAAAAGTGTTATACGTTAAAACAACGTCAGTAGGATTTTCTTTTCTGTGGAAATAGCTATAATCACCCCTTTGTGGAAGCCATAATCACCATCTATTATCAACCATAACTCATCTACCTGTACACTGTAAAATATAAATATTTCTAAAGTGTATGTAAGCAATCAAGGTAATACAATCCTAAGGATGCATTTAATGTATGTTATCAAAATTTATTATATAATTATCTTTGTTTACTTGACAACTTCCACTTTATTTTTATGGCAGTAACACAGAAGGTGAGAGACATTTTCACTAAGGACATAGAATTTAGGTTTACTTGGGTCAATTCTGCCAGCATCTTTGAGAAAGAGAGACCTAGGGCTACATGTAACATTTTTCAATGATATTGATAAACCCTTTTTTTCTCTCAAGAAAAAGATCTTATAGTAAACTTAAAAGCTTAAGCACTAGAGATTAAACGTCTTTGTGTGTTTGAAAACTTTCTTGAATGGCAATATCATTAGCACAATCACCCTGTAATAACTAAAAGTGCGCCTCTCAATTAAATTTTCATCTTTTAATCTCTCACCACTTCTTATTTCATAGTGTTAAAAAGATGTAAAGTGTGGTAGGCAAAGCCGAGCCCAAAGAACTCAGCACTAAGTTTGATTGGGACCTAGTGAAGCAAGTCTCTCTACCTCAGTCACGACTGAGCTGTTGCCTACCAGTTATGGAAGGCAGCCATCCTTCAAGATATAATCAGTCATTTATGTGAATCTTTTTAGCTAGATTATGTCGCCAGGTGAGTGGCTAATTTTTTTTGACAAACATATAAAACTGTTAAATACAAATGTTTTTGCCCCAGGGTATATTAAAAGCCTTTAAAATGTGTATGTCTATTGATCAGTAATAGCCTCAGCAATTTTAACTTGTAATAATTTTTTCCTAAGGAAATAAGCATTAAGGATGCAAAGATATATTTTTAAGAGTGTTCATCATTACTTTGTTTTAACAATGAAAAAGGAAATAAGTGTCCATTAATAAAGAAATAATTATTAAATAAACATGCAACCAAGTAATGCAAAACTGTCTTAGACTGGATTATTGCCAGAAAGAAGAGGCCAAGGACTTGCACTCAGGTAGTTTATTCTGAGAGGTGAATGCAGGGAATAGTAGTGCAGGACCAAGATGAATGGCACAAGGAAGAAGGAAAATCCAATTAAAGGTGCATCATTAAACCAGAAACTATGGGAAACTGAAGTTTGATCTAACTGGAGACCTCTAAGGAGCCACACAGAATGTGTCACTCAGAATTCTCAGCCTACATAACTGAGTTGGGGAACATTTGTCCAACAGCTCTCATCTCCCACTGGTGAAGGTCTTCCCATGAGGATTTACATCCCCCATACTGCCAAGTCTGCCCATGCTCAAGTGTAAATAGGCCCCCACAGGTTTCCCACGTGGAGCGTGAGAAGCCCCAGGCAGAAACAGAAATATATGGTGCAGCTAAAGAAGTACATGTAAGGTAACACTTGTGCAATGGCTGAAATAAAATCGGAGCACAGAGGATGTGAGGTATGAGAGCTAGAGGTGTTGAACACAAACATGTGCCAGAAAAGTGATGATATGGTTCTATTACCTATTGACATGAAAGATGTTATTGATAAGGGAATAACAGAGTTATTCTAGCAAGTTACAAAATGCTATATATAGTATGATCCCATTTATTTTAGTTAGCTAGCTTTAATTTCTACTAAAGAGTCCCTCAAGGTAGCTTTTAAAGGGAAGTGGGTATTTTTAGTGGAAGAATCAATTAAGCAATAAGGGAAATGGGGATCTCAGAGGAACCATAGTACAGACAGCCATCAGCCCTTAGGAGAATGGGAAGCCACTGAACTTGGATATAGCTTGGATACTGAGTAGTCTCTCTATTTCACCTGCTCTCTCACTCATGACCCAGTTCTGCTCTCTCTGTCTTGACTGGCTCCCACACCCTATTCTTTGTACATTTGAATCTCCGCTTCCTCATCTAAGACACGGTTTCTGCTTCTTCATAGATATAACCCTTTATGTCCCTCTACAATTGTACTGGTTGTTTCTAGCTGGTATATATTCTGATTGGTAGGTGAATATGCCATATCATCTGTTAAATATTTTCAATAACAACTGTGCATACACACATGCACACAAACACATGTACATACACAGGTGCACACACACATATGCATTATGCAACTCTGGAGGTGAGGGAAGAGACATAGAAAAAAACAAAGAAAAAATCATCAGAGAGAAAATAACTGAACCAGAGCCAGTGGAGGAAACTATAACTGTCTTTACACACACAAATATACAGTTTATATATACAGTAGCAACACACACACAGAGGAATTTCCTTCAGCCCAGTGCCAGAAATAACTTTCTCCTTTCAGTCTATACATAGGATGTGGTTAGTAAAAGGAAGGGAGAATTTGAAGAAATTTGTTCTCTCCATCTCCAAAGAATGTGTGTTTCCCTGGAGAAAGGTAGGGAGAAATAGCTCATTGGTGTATCTTTCTACAATATATCAAAGCAGTCAGGTACTCATACGCTCATAACTAAAGACGTGAGAACTAGGAAACATAAAACCATCAGAGCAGCATCAACTTTAAGAGTTAGATGGTGTCCCTAGGGTGCCTAGGTACCAACTCTTGGTTTTGGCTCAGGTCATGATATCAGGATCATGAGATAAAGCTCCACGCCCAGCTCTGTGTCCGGCTGGGAGTCGGCATGGGATTCTCTCTCTCCCTCTGTTCCTTCCCACACCCCTCCTCAAAATAAACAAATAAAATCTTAAAAAAAAAAAAAAAGAAATTAGATGGTGCCCTAGGTTTCCCATAATAAATCTGAAGACCTTCATTATCTTATTATCTCTGCAAGTTCCAGCACACAGTAAACATTCAATATTAGTAAATACTCTATTAAAATTTCAAGTATTTTAATTGAATGTTACTTATAGCTGATACCTATTGTTTTAGCTCCTGTATTCATCATGAATCTCCTTAAATGAACTTCAGGCCTACCCAACTTCAGGCCATATGGCTTGAGTGGCTTGGTCCCACTATTAAATTAGGTGTGAGCCATGACTGGATTAAGTTAATCAGCAGATTCGATCCTTCCAACCATGAGGGGAGAGTCTGTCTAAGAATGAGGGCTACATGTGGAAGACAGAGAGGAGATGAGGTCAGATCCAGCCCTGGAGATGTTTCTGGAGTACCTGTGTCAAGCAACAGTTAAGCCTGTCTCCTCACTGGACTTACCAGTTATAAAAGTCGTAAATTCCCCTTTTGATTCAATCCATTTGGATTTAGCTTTCTTTACTTTTAACCAAAAGAAACTTAATTGATACACTGCTTATAACATACAGATGCTGATTTGTTTCTATGATTTCTTCCAAGAATATATATATATATATAGAACAGATCCAGTGAGAAATAAGCTTTGCCAATAAAGTATTCTATAAGGGGGTTTTTACCTGTTCTGAACACTCTGGACCCCTAAATCTTGAGCTTAGTTAATTAAATTGGATCCTTACAGTATAGATATTTATATAAAAAAACTTACATAACCTTAATTTCAGAACTTTATAAAGATAGACTTATTAAGAACAATAGCCAACCTTTTGGAATGAGAACTATAAACCAAAATGAGAACTATTAAAAAGTTAACTAAATTTGGCTACCAAAACAGTCTCTTGTTGTCCAGATTTCCCTTTTCTTTTCATTTGTCCAGGCCAATCCTCTGCTTTTTTCATATTAGGTGTAGGGTAGCATGTTACTTCTCAGTATTCATATCCATCACAGCTACTTGCAGTCTCTATCTACAGTGTCTCCAAATTCACTTTAAAATACCAAGTCCTTATTAATAACACTCCCAAAGAGGTCTCACCAGGCCTTCCTAGTACTTCAGACAATTTTTAGCTCTATGGTTCTTCCCAATTTAAAAACAAAATGAATTTCACAAACAGAATTGAAATGTCAAATTTTACTACCATCTGGATTTAAAAACTGCAAGAAAAACTAGGTTTGGGTTGTTTTATTTTTGTAGCCAAAGTGAATGTATTACAGTACATTTGTTTTCAGACCATTTACCTCTCTACCTTGCATTTCACTCCAGGGGATTAAGGTATTCAAATGAAAAAGAGGATACCATCCAGAAAATTCTAAGAGAGAGCCTATAAAAGTCAGCAGTTTCATTCGATATAATGGAAGAAAAATCTTCCAACTCCTCTTCATCATCATCATGAGAATAAACCCGATCTGCTCACTGCACTGAATTTAGAACCATGAATGTGAGTTAACAACTTGGCTCTGCTCCTCTGGGGGCTTACAATCTGATATATGTACAGACATAAAGGATATACAGGCAACTTAACAAAGGCTTTATAGTCCATCCATTTAAAGTACAATGCAGCTCCAATGCATCCAGGGTAGGAGAAAGAATAGCAGCAACTAAGATATATAAGGATAGAACTAACAATGGAGAGGCACAATGAGGGAGGTGAGTTTAAGTCTGGCCTGGCATGGGCAGCAAAGATGTCACCTCAGGGAAAAGCCCAGGACACAACAAAAGATAACTGAGTAATTCCTTACAGTGGAAAAGTCCCTACAGAGTGTATCAGTTGATTGTCTCAAGAACTCCAATGAGAAGTAGGTCAAGAACTACCTACCAAAATTTGGAGACATGGAAACTAAGACCCTGAGAGATTATGACTTGGTTTAGGCAACTTGTAAGGAGCAAGGCCAGGACCTACACCATAAAATGATATGCTGACTTTTGGCCAATAGTCCCTGAATGGAAACCTGACTCCAGATGACTTGGTTTTTGTTCCACTATAGCACTCGCCATATGCTCATTCATTCAGTCCCAACAAATGATCCTGCTATGCTCCAGGCACTGTGCTAGATGCTGGGAATCCAGCATTGAACAAGACAGACAAAATCCCCACCCCTACTGAGCTTACATCTAGCAGGGAATATAGATTTTTTTACTTGCATCTTTTATTGAGATATAATATACAAAATATAAAATTTACAATTTTACCCACATTTAGGCATATAGTTAAGTTCCCCTAATGTTTAATTATATTCACATTTTTATGCACCCATTACCACCATTCATTTCCAGAATTTTTTTCATCTTTCCAAATGAAACTCTGTACCATTAAATAATAATTCCCCATTTCTTCTCCTACCAGGGCCTGGCAACCACCAGGTTGCTGCTAATTTGACTACTCTAGATACTTCATTTAAATAGAGTCATACAATATTTGTCCTTTTGTGTATGCCTTATATCAATTATTTCACTTAGTATTCACAATTTATCCATATTGTAGCAGTATCAGCATTTCCTTACTTTTTAAGGCTGAATAATATTCCATTGTATATATATACCACATTTTGTTTATCCATTCATCCATCAATGGACATTATGTTGTTTCTACCTTTTGGCTATTGCAAATAATGCTGCTATGAACAGTGGCATAACAAGATATATTTGTATTGCTGCTTTCAATTCTTTTGAGCATATACCCAGAAGTGGAATTTTTGGATTAGACAGTAAGTCTACTTTTAAGTTTTTGAGAAACGACTATCTTGTTTTTCACAGAAGCTGCAAAATTTTACATTCCCAACAGCATTGCCCAAGAATTCCAATTTCCCACATCTTCACCAACACTTCTTATTTTCTAGGTTCTTTTTTAATCAGAGTCATTCTAGTGGGTATGAAGTAGTAACTCATTATGGCTTTGATTTGCATTTCTGTAATGGTTAGTGATGTTCAGCATTTTTCTTTTTTTTTTTTTTTAAGATTTTTATTTATTTGAAAGAGACAGAGATAGCGAGAGAGAGCATGAGCACAGAGAAGGAGAAGCAGGTTCTCTGAGCAGGGAGCCCAATGTGGTGTTTGATCCCAGGACCCTGGGACCATACCTGAGCTGAAGGCAGATGCTTAACTGACTAAGCCACCCAGGCACCCCTGCTGAGCATTTTTTCATGTACTTATTGGCCATCTGTATATCTTCTTTTGGAGAAAAGTCTATTCAAGTTCTTTGACCATTTTCAAATTGGGTTGTTTCTTTTGTTGTTATTGAGTTATGGGTGTTCCTCATATATTCTGGATATTAATCCTTTATCAGATTTAGGATTTGCAAATATTTTCTTCTATTCTATGAGTTGTCTTTTCACTCTATTCATAGTGCACTTTGATGTGAACACAGACTTACACAATCACAAGTGTTGGGGATACTGTTAAAGACATGGGGATAAATAATAAGAAACCTCACCTAGACTGAGAAGTTGAAGGTCTTCCTCCTTCATTCACTCATTCAATGTTCACTGATCTAGGAACTGGGGATTCAACAGTGAACAAAAGAGACAAATTCTGGGCACCTGGGTGGCTTAGGTGGTTAAGCATCTGCCTTCAGCTCAGGTCATGATGCCAGGGTCCTGTGATCCAGTCCTACATCGGGCTCCCTGATCAGTGGGAAATCTGCTTCTCCCTCTGTCCCACACCCCTCCCCACTCGGCTTGAACTTACTCTCTTTCAAAAATAAAAATAAATTAAATCTTTTACAAAAATAGACAAATTCTTGGGTCCCAAGAAGCTTCCATTCTATTGATATCCATGAAGCAACATCTTAGCTGAAAGATGAAAAATAAAGGGCAGTTTGTTGGAGGTAAGTAGGAGGAATATAAGGGAGAAGAAATGAGAGAATGGAAGAAGCTCTTCAGGAGCAAGAAAAAAACCTCTCTGAGAGCCTGGATAAGAATGAGAAGGTGATAGTTTAGAGAATAGAATGAAGTCTACCAAGACTTGAACAGAGAGAGCAGCAAAAAGATAAACCTGAAAGATTGAGCAGAACCCAGATTACAGAGAGCCATATACTGTATTAGGACTATGGTTATTATCCTAAAAGAATTAAAAGCCATTAAGGGTTTTAACCAGAAAAGTGATATAAACAGAGTTAATATTTTTGAAAGATTACCTGACTCCAGAGAAGAAAATAGACAGAAAGGAGGGCAGGCCTAGAGTGAGTGACCAATTAAAAGGATAATTTAATAGTGGAGTTTGGATCAGAAGAAGAAAAAGCTGTATTAATAGTAACACTAAAGAGAACTCACAAAAAACTAACTCTAATTAGCTTAATTAAAGGGAGAAACTTATCTACTCATAAAACAGGAAGGTCCAAGGAGTAGCTTTAGGTGCAGCTGGATCCAGGGATTCACATCAAGTCAACAGGTCCCGCATTCACTACACAAATCTGTATTAAATATGTCATTTATGGCTGCCCAAAATCATTCTTATAATTTAGTTTTCCACATTATGAATCCTGCCTCCCAAAAGTAGAATGTAAAAAATTACCTTTATTAGGGAGTCAGGGAAGATGGCAGAGTGGGAGGATCTTGAGCTCACCTCTTCCAAGAACATACCAAGATAACAGCTACATTTATACAACTAACTCTGAAAATAACCTGAAGACTAGAAAACCGATCTTCCACAGTTAATTATAGAGAGGAGATCACATCAAAAAGGGTAGGAGGGGCAACGACGTAGTTCTGAACTAAACCCCTGGCAGGAATAGTCACAGACAGGAGGGACACCACAAACACAGAGAAGCAAGAGGATCAGACCTTATACCCAGCACCCTGGTCCCTGGGGACCTATACTGGAAAGATAAGACCAGTGGTGTTTAACTTCAGGAAATTTAAATTCAGTGGGCTTAACACCAGGATAGCCAAAGGGCAATAGGAAACTGAGTTGCTGCCCTTAAAGAGCCAGGATAAAAAATAACTCAGCCCAAGACATAGAATAGAAGCAGCAGTTTGAGAAAAGCTTGGTATATAAGTAAAGGAAATTTAGTGACTAATCTTAGAGCATATGCTAGAGGGGCAGGGATCTGCAAGAAATTTCTCTATGAACAAAGCGCTGGTGGACATAATTTCTTTTCCCCCCATCCCCAGGCCAGACAGCCAACATTTGCAGTATCCAACACTAACACTCTCCATCTACCTGACTAGCACCAGGTGCCCAACCCTCATGTTCCCCTGAAGACCCACCCCATCCAACCCACCTACCTCTGCAAGATCCCTCCAAAGAAGCTCCTGCCCCACCACAACCTACAAGCGGCCCCAGTAGGGACCAGCCCACTCCAAAATGACTCCTGCCCTGGAGAAAAGGGAGATAACTCCACACACCAGCATGCCCACAGTTGCAGCAGCCTGGCCTCTTAGTTAGCTATGCAGGGAGAAAGCCCTGTGGTTCAGTGTGCCTGCAACTGTGGTGGAGAGGCTAAATTCAGACACTGAGGCTGACTGCCAGAGCAGCACACCAATGAAAGTTTCTTAGTTAGCTACTGCACAGAAAGCAAGCCCTGCTCTTCCATGTGCCTGCAGTAGTGAGAGAGGCTAACTACAGACATATAGGCTGGCTACTGGCCCCATTCACTAATGAGCCTATGGCAGCTATAGACAGGCATCTCAAAAATGTATGGATCAAACCCTACCCATGCACCCATAATAGGCAAAGTGGGTCAATGTAGCCAGCTTAGCTGAAAGCAACTGCTGCTTAGCCATAACAGTAGGATGCATACGGCCCAAACAGGGGACTCCCCTGAAGCTCCCAATTCTGGAGACTAGGAGGGATTGCACTACAAGGCACCACAGAACCTCTTTTACACAAGGCCATTACTTTGAAGACCAGGAGATATAGCTGATTTACCTAACACAGAAAAACAAACACAGAGGTAGATAAGATGAGGAGATAAGGGAATATGTCCCAAATGAAACAACAAGACAATATCACAGTAAAAGAGCTAAATGAAATGGAAATGGGCAGTATGTCGATGAAGAATTCAAAGTAATGGTCATAAAAGTACTCACTGGACTTCAGAAAACAGTGGATGAACTGAGTAGCAATTTCAATGAAGAGAGAAAATATAAAAAAGAACCAGAGGGGGGAATTTTTATTTCAATAACTAAAATAAAAAACATACTATAGGGGATCAATAGAGATTAGAGGATACAGAAGAATAGATCAGCGATCTATACCCTGGAAGACAGGGTAATAGAAAGCAACCAAGCTGAGCAGCAAAATAATAATAATAGTAGTAGTAATAATGATAATAATAATAATATTAAATGAGAAGAGGTTAAAGGAACTCAGCAACATTGTCAAGTGTAATAACATTTGCATTATAGGGATTCCAGAATGAGAAGAGAGAGAAAGGAGCAGAAATTTTATTTAAAGAAATAATAGCTGAAAATTTTCCTAATCTGGAGAAGGAAACAGACATCCAAGTCCAGGAAGCACAGAGAGCTTCAAACAAGATGATCCCAAGAGGTCCACACTAAGACACAAATAATTAAAATGGAAATATGTAGGGATGCCTGGGTGGCTCAGTTGATTAGGTATCTGATTCTTGATTTTGACTCAAGTAATGATCTCAGGATCATGGGATCAAGCCCTGGGTCAGGCTTCATGCTTAGCAGGGAATCTGCTGAAGATTCTCTCCCTCCCCTTCTGCCTCTCCCCCTGCTCACATGCACACACTTTCCCTTCTTTCTCTCTCTCTCTCAAATAAATCTTCTTTAAAAAGTAGAAAAATGTAATACTCTACTGAGAAAGGTTATCATTCAGAGCAGAAGGAAAAAGAGTTTCCCAGACAAAGATTAAAGGAGTTCATCATCACCACTAAGAAATGTTAAAGGGAATTCCTTAAGTGGAAAGAAAAAGTCCATAACCACAAAGAAACTTATGAAAGGGAAAAATTTCAAAACTAAAAGCAAACATGTGGTAAAGGTAGTAGATTAATCATTTAAAAAGCCAATATGAAAGTAAAACCACAAAAGTAGTAAAATTAATTATTTCTACAAAAATTAGTCAAGAGATACGCAAAACAAAAAGATGTAAAATGTGACATCATATACATAACACATGGAAGAAGCAAAAATTTAGTGCTGTTCTAACAGCATTCTAATGTGTTCAAACTTAGGGGACCATCACCTTAATAGAGGCTGTTATACACTTAACATATATATACCCATAAGATGTTACATATGAACCCAATAGTAACCACAAATCAAAAACCCATAATAGATATATCAAAAACTACAGAGAAATTTAATAAGTACAATACTAAGAAAAGCCATCAAACCACAAGGGAAGAGAGCAAGAGAAGAAAGCAACAGAAGAGAACTAAAAAACAACTAGAAAACAATTAACAAAATGGCAATAAAAACATACTTATCAATATTTACTTTAAATATAAATGGACTAAATGCTCCAATCAAAAGACAAAGGGTGACTGAACAGATAAAAATACAAGACCCATCTATATCCTGCCTACAAGAGACTTACCTCAGACGTAAAGACACAGACTGAAAATGAAGGAATGGAAAAACATATACCATCCAAATGGAAGTCAGAAAAAAGCTGGAGGTAACAATACTTATATCAGACAAAATATTCTTTAATAAAAAGACTGTAGCAAGAGACAAAAAAGGGCACTATACAATGAAAAAGGGATCAATCCAACAAGAGAATATAACAACTGTCATTATCTGTGCACCCAAAATAAGAGCACCCAAATATATAAAGCAAATATTAACTGACACAAAGGGAGAAATTGACAGTAATATGTTAATAGTACGGGACTTTAACACCTCATTTATATCAATGGAGACATCATTCAGACAGAAAATCAATAAAGAAACAACGGTTTTGAACAACACATTAGACCAGACGGACTTAATATATACACCAAACATTCCATACAAAAACAGCGCAATATACATCCTTCCCAAGTTCAAATAAAACATTCCCCAGGACATGGGGCACCTGGGTGGCTCAGTGGGTTAAAGCCCCGCATCAGACTCTCTGTTCAGCAGGGAGCCTGCTTCCTCCTCTCTCTCTGCCTGCCTCTCTGCCTACTTGTGATCTCTGTCAAATAAAATAAATAAAAAATCTTAAAAAAAAAAAAAATTCCCCAGGACAGAACAATGTTAAGGGACAAAACAAATCTCAATAAATTTAAGAAGATGTAATCATATAAAGCATCTTTTCTTTTTTTTTTTTTTTTTTTTTTTTTGGCTGAACTTACGTGACATCATTTTATTTTATCCCTAAAGGCTGTGGAAGCTCCAGAATTTTAATTTTTTTATTTTTTCAGCATAACAGTATTCATTATTTTTGCACCACACCCAGTGCTCCATGCAATCCGTGCCCTCTACAATACCCACCACCTGGTGCCCCCAACCTCCCACCCCCCACCCCTTCAAAATTCTCAGATCGTTTTTCAGAGTCCATAGTCTCTCATGGTTCACCTCCCCTTCCAATTTCCCTCAACTCCCTTCTCCTCTCCATCTCCCCTTGTCCTCCATGCTATTTGTTATGCTCCACAAATAAGTGAAACCATATGTAAAGCATCTTTTCTAATCACAACAGTATGAAACTAGATATGAAATACAAGAAAAAAAATCTACAAAGAATACAAATACGTAGAGGCTAAACAACATGCTACTAAATAAAATGGATCAATCAAGAAATCAAAGAGGAAATACAAAATACATGGAGACAAATGAAAAAGAAATCACAATGAATGGGTATTAGGGAGGACACCTGTTGTGATGAGCACTGGGTATTATGTGCAACTAATGAATCATTGAACCCTACATCAAAAACTAAAGATGTGGGGCACCTGGGTGGCTCAGTTGTTAAGCATCTGACTTCAGCTCGGGTCATGATCGCAGAGTCCTGGGATTGAGCCTCTCATCAGTCTTCCTGCTCAGTGGGAAGCCTACTTCTCCCTCTCGCAACCCCTCCCGCTTGTGTTCCCTCTCTCACTGTGTCATTCTTTGTCAAATAAAAAATAAAATCTTAAAAAAAAAAAAACTAATGACGTGCTATATGTTGGCTAACTGAACAAAATAATTAAAAAAAAAAAAAAGAAAGAAAACACAATGGTCCAGTCCAAAATCTCTGGGACACAGAAGAAGGAGTTCCAAGGGGAAATTTATAGTGCTACAGGCCTATCTCAATGAACAAGAAAAATCTCAAATAAACTTACGCCTAAAGAAACTTGAAAAATAAGAACAAAGCCCAATGCTAGTAGACGGAAGGAAATAATAAAGATTAGAGCAGAAATAAATGAAATAGAGACTAAAAGAACAAAAGAACAGATCAATGAAAGCAGAAGCTAGTTCTCTGAAAAGATAAACAAAATTGATACAACTATAGCCAGACTCATTAAGAAAAAATGAGAGAGAACTCAAATAAAATCATAAATGAAGAAGGGGTAATAACAACATCACAGAAATAAAAAATGTAAGAGAACATTATGAAAAATTATATGCCAATAAATTGGATAACCTAGAAGAAATGGATAAATTCCTAGGGACACACAAATCCCCCAAAACTGCATCCAAAAGAAATAGAAAACTTGAACACAGATTACTAGTAATGAAATTAAATTGCTAATCAAAAAATTCCCAACAAATAAAAGTCTAGGACCAGATGGCTGACTCCTACCAAACATTTAAAAAAGAAATCTACCAAACATTTAAAAGAGTTAATGCCTGTTCTTATCAAACTATTCCAAAAAAATAGAAAAGGAAGCAAAACTTCCAAACTCATACTATGAGGCCAGCATACCTTGATACCAAAACCAAACAAAGACATTACCTAAAAAGCATGAACATATGTCCAAAAATCTTCAACAAAATATTAGCTAAATATTAACAGACCAAATTCAATAATACATTAAAAAAATTATTCACCATAATCAGCTGGCAAACCAAATTCAACCATATGTTAAAAATCCCATAATCAAGGATTTAAGAGTCATTCAATATTCACAAATCAATGTGATATGTTACATTTTTAAGAGAAAGGATTAAAACTATATGATCATCTTATAGATGCAGAAAAACTACAAAATACAGCATCTGTTCATTCTTAACAGACTAGGCTTAGAGGGAACATATCTAAACATAATAAAGGCCATATATAACAAACTCAGAGCTAATAGCATACTCAATGGTGAAAAACTGAAAGCTTTTCCTCTAAAATAAGGATCAAAAGAATGATGTTACTCTCACCACATTTATTCAACATAGTACTGGAAGTCTGAACTATAGCAATCAGACAAGAAAAAGAAATAAAAGGCATCCTAATTGGTAAGGAAGAAGTAAAACTGTCACCATTTGCAGGTGACGTGATGCTATATATAGAAAACCTTAAGTGCCACAAAAAAAAACTGTTATAACTGCTAAATGAATTCAGTAAAGTTGCAGATACAAAATTAATATACAGAAATCTGTTGCATTTCTATATACCAATAAAGAAGTAGCAAAAAGAGAAATTAAGAAAACCATCCATTTACAATGCACCATAAAGAATAAAATAACCAGGAATACATGTAACCAAGGTGAAAGACATATACTCTGAAAACTACAAGACACTGTTGAAAAAAACTGAAGATGAGTGGAGCCTGAGTGGAGTTCTGAATCCCAGCTGCCAGCCAGAGATAAAATACAGGAGAACTATGGTACTCAGTATACTGATAGCTCAGGCACAGAAAGTTTGAGGGCAAGCACTTGACAAAAGCCTGGGACACAGGAGGGGAGACTGTTCACTTTTCTGTGAAGGCCTCCTTAACAGCAAAGGCCACAAGTTCCACTCCCCAGGGACAAGAGGGTGGTATGACACCATCTTCCACCACAACCCCGCCCCACCTCCTTGGCCACCCACCAGCACAGTCAGACTTCAGAGAGAAACACACCACTTCCCATGGGTGCTAAAGCTGCTTACACCAAACCCCACCCCCCTTGCCTGGCTAGAGCATTTTTACTAGGACAGATATGTAAGCCAGTGTATGTATCAAATCTACTGATCATGAAGTGCTACAAAGCATCAGCTTCAGTTATGGAAATAGGACCAGGCTTTTGGTATTATTATTTTAATTTTTAATTTAATTTTTATTTTTTCTTTGAAATTAGGCTTATAGTTTTTATCTGTTGGTTGGTTGGTTGGTTTCCTTTTCCCATTTTTTGGATTGGGCTTTTTTTTTCCTTTCTTTTTTCCTTCTTTCTTTTTCATTGGAATCAGAGCTTAAAGTTTTTTTGTCTGTTTGTTTCCTTTTTTTGTTCCTTTTCTTTTTCTCTTTCCTTGGATCAGGTTTGTTTGTTTGTTTGTTTGTTTTTTAAATCAGACTTATCTTAACAAACAAATCAAAGCACAACTAAAGGTCCAAACACTCCCCACTGCATGGAAGCAAGGAGGAACTCTGCAGAGGACTGATCTATGGGAAGGAGCAGCCAAGACACACAGCAAAGTGAACACAGCATACACCAGAAAAACTTCCAGAAGTGCCAGGCCCTGGACAGTGTATGATCCCTAATTATTAAAATATTACTCTTAACGGGGCGCCTGGGTGGCTCAGTGGGTTAGGGCCTCTGCCTTCGGCTCAGGTCATGATCCCAGGGTCCTGGGATCGAGCCCCGCATTGGGCTCTGTGCTCAGCAGGGAGCCTGCTTCCACCTCTCTCTCTCTCTCTCTCTGCCTGCCTCTCTGCCTACTTGTGATCTCTGCCTGTCAAATAAAAAAATAATAAAATTTTTAAAAAAATAAAAATAAATAAAAATAAAATAAAATATTACTCTTAGGAGCAGGAAGTACACCAAGCTTATAACAATATAACACACAAAAGACAGAAACATAGTCATAATGACAAAATGAAGGAATTCTCCCCAAAAGAAAGATTAAGAAGAAATCACAGGGGATTTGTTCAACAAAGATATAAGCAATGTATCTGAACAAGAATTTAGAACAGTCATCAGAACACTAGCTGGGCTTGAAAGAAGCATAAAACATACCAGAGAAACCCTGGCTCAGAGATAAAAGTCCTAAAAAACTAGCCAGCCAAATAAATATGCTATAATTGAGATGCAAAACCAACTGGATGTAATCACAGCAAGGATGTAAGAAGCAAAGAACGGAACAGGTGATTTAGAAGATAAAATTATGGGGACGCCTGGGTGGCTCAGTTGGTTGGATGACTGCCTTCGGCTCAGGTCATGATCCCGGAGTTCCGGTATCGAGTCCGCATCGGGCTCCCAGCTCCACGGAGAGTCTGCTTCTCCCTCTGACCTTCTCCTCGCTCATGCTCTCTCTCACTGTCTCTCTCTCAAATAAATAAATAAAATCTTAAAAAAAAAAAAAAGAAGATAAAATTATGGAAAATAGGGGCGCCTGGGTGGCTCAGTGAGTTAAACCCTCTGCCTTTGGCTCAGGTCATGATCCCAGGGTCCTGGGATCAAGTCCCGCATCGGGCTCTCTGCTCAGCAGGGAGCCTGCTTCCCTTCCTTTCTCTGCCTGCCTCTCTGCCTACTTGTGATCTATCTGTCAAATAAATAAATAAAATCTTTTAAGAAATATGGAAAATAAAGAAGCTGAAATGAAGGGGGAAGGAAAACTTTTAGATCATGAATATAGACTTAGGCAACTCAGCAATTCCACAAAGCACAATAATATCTGTATCATATGAGTCCCAGAAGAAGAACAGGAAAAAGGGGCACAAGGTTTATTTGAACAAATTGTAGCTGAGAACTCCCCTAATCTGGGGAAGGAAACAGGCATTCAGGTCCAAGACTCACAGAGACCTCCCACCAAAAATCAGCAAAAACAGGTTAACACCATATCATAGTGAAACTTACAAAATACAAAGATAAAGAGAGAATTCTGAAAGCAGCTAGGGATAAAAGGCCGTTAACGTACAAGAGCAGACACATAAGGTTAGCAGCAGATCTGTCTGCAGAAACGTGGCAGGCCAGAAGAAAGTGGCATGATATATTCAACGCACTGAATGAGAAAAATATGCAGCCAAGAAAACTATATCCAGCAAGGTTGTCATGCAGAGTATAAGGAGAGATAAAGAGTTTCCAAGACAATCAAAAAACTAAAGGATTCATGAACACTAAACTAGTTCTTCAGGAAATATTAAAGGGGACGCTTTGAGTGGGAAGGAGAGACCCAAAAGCAACAAAGACCAGAAAGGAACAGAGATAATCTACAGGAACAGGTAATACAATGGCACTAAATTCGTATCTATCGATAATCACTCTGAATGCAAATGGACTAAATGCTCCAATAAAAAGACATAGGGTATCAGAATAGATAATAAAACAAATAACGAGACCCACCCGAATGTTGCTTACAAGAGACTCATTTTAGACCTGAAGACACCTCCAGATTTAAAGTGAGGGGGTGGAGAACCATCCAACATGCTAATGGACATCAAAAGAAAGCTGCGGTAACAATCCTTATATCAAACTAACCAGATTTTAAACCAACACCTGTGATAAGTGATGAAGAAGAATATTATATCATAATAAAGGGGTCTGTCTAACAAGAAGATCTAACAAATGTAAATAATTATGCCCCCAGCTTGAGAGCAGCCAAATATATAAATCAGTTAATAACAAACTTAAAGAAACTCACTGATAAAAATAAAATAATAATAGGGACTTTAACATCCCACTCACAGCAATGGACAGATCATGTAGGCAAAAGATCAACTAAGAAACAATGGCTTTGAATGACACATTGGACCATATGTATTTAACAGATATACTGAGAACATTTCATGCTAAAGCAACAGAATGCACATTCTTTTTAAGTGCATTATGGAACATTCTTCAGGATAGATCACATACCCTATCACAAACCAGGGCTCTACAAGTACAAAAAGACTGAGATCATCCCATGCATATTTTCCAGCCACAACACTAAGATACTTGGAAGTCAACCACAAGAATAAATTTGGAAAGACCACAAATACATGGAGGTTAAAGAGCAGCCTAATGAAGAATAAATGGGTTAACCAGGAAATTAAAGAAGAAATAAAAATAATACACGGAAACAAATGAAAATGAAAACGTGATAGTCCACAACCTTTCAGATGCAGCAAAGGCAGTCATAAGAGGAAAGTATACAGGCCTACCTCAAGAAGCAAGAAAAGTCTCAAATACATAACCTAACCTTACACCTAAAGGAGCTAGAAAAAGAACAGGAGGTAAAGCCTCACACTAGCAGAAGAAGGGAAATAATTAAGATCAGAGCAGACATACAGAAATCAAAAAAAGAGTAGAACAGATAGACAAAACTAGGATCTGGTTCTTTGAAAGAATTAACAAAATTGATAAATCCCTAGCCATATTTATCAAAAAAAAAAAAAAAGAGAGAGAGAGAGAGAGAGAGAAAGGATGAAAACAAATGAAATCACAAATGAAAGAGGAGAGATCACAAACAACACCACAGAAATACAAACAATTATAAGAGAATATTATGAGCAATTATATGCCAACAAATTGGGCAATCTGGAAGAAATGGAAACATACAAACTACAAAACATACATCCCTAAAAACATACAAACTACAAAAAACAAAACAGAAGAATTAGAAAATTTGAACAGACCTATAAACAGCAAAGAAACTGAATCAGTAATCAAAATCTTCCAACAAACAAGAGTCCAGGGCCAGATGGCTTCCAAGGGGAATTCTACTAAACACTTAAAGAAAAATTAACACCTACTCTTCTAGAGCTGTTCCAAAAATTAGAAATGGAAGGAAAACTTCCAAATTCATTCCATGTGGCCAGCATTACCTTGATTCTAAAACCAGACAACGACCCCACTACAAAGAAGAATTAAAGACCAATATCCCTGATTAACATGGATGCAAAATTCTCAAAAAGATACGAGCTAATTGAATCCAACAGTATATTAAAGATTATTCACCCTTATCAAGTGGGATTTACACCTGGACAGCAGGGGTGGTTCAATATCCTCAAACTAATCAATATGATATACCACATTAATAAAAGAAAGGATAAGAACCATATAATCCTTTCAATAGATGTAGAAAAAGCATTCAAGAAAGTAGAGCATCCTTTATTTATCCTTGATAAAAATCCTCAAGAAAGCAGGGATAGAAGGAATATACCTCAACATAATAAAGGCCATACACAAAAAACCCACTGCTAATATTATCCTCAATGAGGAGAAACTGAGAGATTTTCCCCTAAGGTCAGGAACACAACAGGGATATCCACTGTCACCACTGTTGTTCAACATAGTACTGGCAGTCCTAGCCTCAGTAAGCAGACAACATAAAGAAATAAAATAAAAGTTTAACTTCTTCCTTGACTATCCAAATAGTCAAGGAAGAAGTTAAACGTTCACTCACAGACAATATGATACTCTATGTAGGAAACCAAAAGACTCCATCAAAAAATTGCTGGAAATGATACATGAATTCAACAAAGTTGGAGGATATAAAATTAACATACAAAAATATGTTGCATTTCTATACACCAATAATGATGCAGCAGAAAGAGAAATCAAGGAATTGATCCCATTATTATAAATGCATCAAAACTATAAGATACCTAGGAATAAACCTAACTAAAGAGGTAAAAGATCTGTATGCTGGAAACTATAGAATAGTTATGAAAGAAACTGAAGAAGACACAAAGAAATAAAGAAAAAATTCCATGCTCATGGACTGGAAAAACAAATATTGTTAAAAAGTCTATACTACCCAAAGCAATCTACACATTCAATGCAATCCTGATCAAAATAACACCAGCATTTTTCACAGAACTAGAATAAATAGTCCTAAAATTTTTATGGAACTACAAAACACACTGAATAGTCAAAGTAATGTTGAAAAAGAAGAGCAAAGCAGGAGGCATCACAATTTCAGACTTCAAGCTGTATTACAAAGCTGTAGGCATTAAGACTGTATGGTACCGGCACAAAAACAGACAGAAAAATCAATGCAATATAGCAGAGAACCCAGAAATGGACCCTCAACTCTATGGTTAACTAATTTTTTACAAAGCAGAGAAGAATATCCAATGGAAAAAAGACAAGTCTCTTCAACAAATGGTGTTGGGAAAACGGGACAGCAACATGTACAAGAATGAAACTGGACCACTTTCTTACACCATACATGAAAATAAATTCAAAATGGATGAAAGACCTAAATATGAGACAGGGAACCATAAAAATCCTAGAGAAGAAAATAGGCAGCAACCTCTTTGACCTTGGCCATAGCAACTTCCTACTAGGCACATCTCTAGAGGCAAAGGAAATAAAAGCAAAAATGAACTAATAGGACCTCATCAAAATACAAAGTTTCTACACAGCAAAGGAAACAATCAATAAAACTAAAAAGCAACCAACAGAATGGTAAAAGATATTTTCAAATGACATACTGCATAAAGGACTAGTATCCAGAATCTATAAAGAACCCATCAAAATCAACACCTAAAATATAAATAATCCACTTAAGAAATGAGAAGACACAAAGAGACATTTCTCCAAAGAAGACATACAAATGGCTAACAGACACTTGAAATAATGCTCATCATGCATCATCAGGGAAATACAAATCAAAACCACAATGAGATACCACCTCATACTTGTCAGAATGGCTTAAATGAACAACTCAGGAAACAACAGATGTTGGTGAGTATGTGGAGAGGGGAGAACACTTTTGCAATTGTTGGTAGGAAGGCAAATTGGTGCAGTATGGAAAACAGTATGGAGGTTCCTCAAAAAGTTAAAAATAGAACTACCCCCACAACCCAGCAATTGCACTAGTAGGTATTTATCCAAGGGATACAAAAATGCTGATTCGAAAGAGTACATGCCTCCCAATGTTTATAGCAGCACTATCAACAACAGCCAAATTATGGAACCAGCCCAAATTTCAACTGATGAATGGATTAAAAAAAGTGTGGTATATGTAGACAATGGAATATCACTCAGCATCGGAAAGAATGAAATCTTTCCATTTGCAACAACATAGATGGAACTTGAGTGTATTATGCTAAGCGAAATAAGTCAGTTAGAGAAAGACAAGTATCATATGATTTCACTGATATGTGGAATTTAAGAAACAAAACAAATGAACGTAGTGGAAGGGAAGGAAAAATAAAATAAGATAAAAACGGAGAGGGAGGCTAACCATAAGAGACTCTTAACTATAGAGAAATGAGGATTGCTGAAGGAAAGGAGGGGAAGTGGATACTCTAAATGAGGGATGGGCATTAATTTCATCCCTCTAAATGAGGGATGGGAATTTGTTGGGATGAGCACTGGGTATTATATGTAAGTGATGAATCCCTAAATTCTACTTCTGAAACCAATACTACCAATATTACACTACCTGTTAACTAGCTTGAATTTAAATTTAAAAAAAAAAAGACCTGAAACCATAAAATTCCTAAACAAAAACATAGGCAATAATCTTTTGGACATCATTGCTAGCAACATATTTATGGACATGTCTCCTCAGTCAAGGGAAACAAAAGCAAAAATTAAGTACTGGAACTATATCACACTAAAAACCTTTGGCACATCAAAGAAAACCATCAACAATACAAAAGACCAACCTACTGAATAGGAGAAGTAATTTGCAAATCACATACTAAATAGTTAATATCCAAAATATATAGATAACTCATACAACTCAATGCAAAACAACAATCTGATTAAAAAATGAGCAGAGAACCTGAAGAGACAGTTTTCCAAAGAAGACATACAGATGGCCAACAAACACATGAAAAGGTGCTCAACATCAGTAATCATCAGGGAAATGCAAATCAAAACCACAAAAAACCACCTCAGACAAGTCAGAATGGCCAGTATCAAAAAGACAAGAAATGAGTGTTGGTGAGGATATAGAAAAAAGGGAACCCTTGTTCACTGTTGGTGGGAATGTGAATTGGTGTAGCCACTGTGGAAAAGTTTGGAGGTTTCACAAAAAATTAAAAATAAAACCACCATATGATGCAGTAATTCCACTACTGGGTAATCACCCAAAGAAAACAAAAACACTAATCTGAAAAGGTATACAGACCCCTATATTCATTGTAGCTTATTTACAATAGTCAAGATATGGCAACAACTGAAGTGTCCATCAATAGATGAATGGAGATATGTGTGTGTGTGTGTGTGTGTGTGTGTGTGTGTGTATACACACACATATAAAATGAAACATTACTCAGCCATAAAAAAGACTGAGATCTTGCCACTTGCTGACTACATGGTTAGACCCAGAGAGTATTATGCTAAGTTAAGTAAGTCAGAGAAAGATAAATACCATATGATTTCACCTAGATGTGGAATCTAAAAATCAAACAATCAAGCAACAACAGCAAAAGACTCTTAAATACGGAGAACTGGTGGCTGCCAGAGGTGAGGTGGGAGGGGTGATGTGGAAAATAGATAAAGGGCATTAAGAGGTGCAAACTTCTAGTTAATAAATGTCATGGAAATGGAAAGTACAGCATAGGGAACGTAGTCAATAATAGCATAGTAACATTGTATAGTGACTATGCTTATCATGGTGAGCATGGCAGAGAAAAGAACAACCAGCAGCTGTTAATTAGCATTTTCTAGCTTTATAAACCAAAAAGCAAGTTCTCCTCCACTTCAGTACCAAATAAAAATGCCAGGGAAATATAATAGCTTCCATTAATATAGCACTTAGTATATTACCTCACTCAATCCTTCTAACATCTCTAGGAAGCAAGAACTATGATCCCCCTCCTACAGTTTTTAAAGAGGAAAATGATGCAGTAAATTTCCCAAGGTCATACAGCTAGGTAGTGACAGAATCTGAATTCAAACCCAACCAATTTGACTCCAGAATCTATATTCCCAATGCTGGGGCATTGCAACATAGATCTGAATAAGAACAGACATCAGTAAAAATCCAAAAAGATCAACAATCAATGGGGTAGAGGAAAACCAGAGAAAATCTGCAGGAAAATGTGATGGCTTAATGAAGGAAGAGTTTCAAGAAGGAAGTAGATATTTATCCACTCAATTAGGAATCAGCAGTTACCCTTTAAGACATATCATATATTCAACTAGCTCCAAGTGTAAATTATCAGGAAATACCTGAAATTTTTCAAAATGAAAAGCTGCATCTATGAAGAGTCAAAGTGAATTCTGAATAGGCTTTCATTACCTATTTACATCATCACTTCAGAATTATACAGTACCATGTTTCATTTGTGAAACAAACAATAAACAGTATTATATGAATAAGAGGAGGAAGAAAGAGAGGTCAACTGTGTCAGATGCTAGTGAGGCTGAATGAAATTAGGACAGAAACTGACCATTAGCTTAGATGCAATTGATCACTGGTAGATTAGATGCTATTAATAAGACCTATTTCAGCAGAATGGCAAGAACAAAAAGTACACTTGGAAATGGTTTACAAAAGGAAAAATGTAAAGTGAGAAAGTAAAGACAAAGTATAAACAAATAGTTCGAGGATTATGTGAAGAGAGGGAGAGAAATGGAACATAAAAGGGGGATGTGGGGCCAAGAGAGGTTTATTTTTAAAGATGACTCATAATAATACATTTTTGTACTGTGTGGATAATAAATGATGAAAGAAAAACAGTAGACAGGGGATAACTCCAGTATTGGGGTCCTTGAGAAAACAAGCAGGATTTGATCTAAGACACCAATGGAGGGGCTGGATGTTAGGAGTAGAAACACTACTCCCAATGAAACAGAAAGGAAAAGCAAAATATATGGAAGAGTACAGATGGAGCTAAGTTGGTAGGTTTAGTGATGGCAAAATGGAGGCATTTTTTCGCTAACTGCATTTAATTAATAAAGATTATTGAGTATAAATACTCATACTTTCATCTGTGGAGGTTTGAAAAGAAAGGTTATCCTAGAGTATCATAGAGTGAATGTACCAGGGAAGTATAATAGCATTGTCTGTAGCATTGGATACTATTTGGGATTTAGGGTGGAAAACTTTAGGCAAGCCCAGTCAGCATGGTTGCACGAACTTTCTTTACAAACGTCAGTTACTCAAGTACAGTCACATTTCAAACAAATTCCAATATTTGAGACTTCAGACAATGACTACTGCTTCCTATCACCCTTTGCTCCCATTGGCAACAAAACAAAATAAAACAGGTAGACAAAGACACACAACAGACAGATGGATAGACAGAAAGAAAGAATAGGATAGACGGATAGATAGATGGATGATAGATAAATAAATTAGGGAAGGGAAGGAAGGACAAAAGAAGGGAGAGAAGAGAACAGAGGAGAGAAAAACTCGAGGAAGGGAAGAGAGGATAGGGGAGGAGAAGGAGATAAGATCTGGGTGACCCTGGGCGCCTGGGTGGCTCAGTGGGTTGAGCCTCTGCCTTCAGCTCAGGTCATGATCTCAGGGTCCCAGGATCGAGTCCCGAATCGGGTGCTCTGCTCAGCAGGGAGCCTGCTTTCCCCTCTCTCTCTGCCTGCCTCTCTGCCTACTTGTGATCTCTCTGTTTCAAATAAATAAATAAAATCTTAAAAAAAAAAAAGATTTGGGTGACCCTTTGAGGGCTAAAGAAAATGTCTAGATATTCTTTGAACTAATCCTATGTGAAAAGAATAATCTTGTTTAGAAGTCTAATTGGCAAAAATTAAAGCTAATTTCCCCATTCCCCAAATTCTACATTCAAAAAACCATGACAGCTCCCAGATAAAGGTAAATTTGAAGTAGGAAAAGGCGTAAGAAAAAATTTAGAAGGCTACTCTGGAAATGTCTTCTTAACCTCTGAATCAGAACTGATCTTAAAATCCCTAGTATTAAAGCATCTGTTCAGAGACAAAGACAGAGAGCTGTAAGGCAAAGATCTGCTAACCTGAACCCTGCACTTCCCAGGAAAATCAGATTCTTTTTTTTTTTTTAAAGATTTTATTTATTTATTTGCCAGAGAGAGAAAGAGAGAGAGAGAGAGAGCGAGCACAGGCAGGCAGGGTGGCAGCAGAGGCAGAGGGAGAAACAGGCTCCCTGCTGAGCAAGGAGCCTGATGTGGGACTCTATCCCAGGATGCTGGGATCATGACCTGAACCAAAGGCAGCCGCTTAACCAACTGAGCCACCCAGGCGTCCTGGAAAATCAGATTCTTAATTAAACATTAATCTCACTATAATGATGAAGAACTGGCATCATCTCTCAAGAAGGACCGGCTGGTGGATTGTGGCAACTCAAGAAGGGAGTGAGGAGCAGGGTTTCAAAAGCCACTGCTTGAGCAATCCTCACTTAAAATCCCAGTAGTGAGTTTATTCCCTCAGGGGCCATAAGACTTCCAGTCTCCTTTTACATAAACACTGTGGTTTTATTCTTGGCTATAGAAGCAATAAGACATTCCAGAGACTCAGATGAGAAAACAGACATATCCTGGACCATAACTTCTTAAACTGATGTACATATGAATTCTCCCATGAGGATGATCATCATAACAGTAAGCTCCCAGCACCCAACCCTCAGACCCCTGCACATATGACCAAAATTGTTACTACATGTTTTTGTACACACCCTGTGTGTCTCACCTTTCTGTCTTTGCTCATGTGCTTTCTTCTGCCTATAGAGCTTTTATCCTCCAGCTATAGCTACTAAAAGCGGACCAGTCTTCAAAAGCCCAGCTTAAATCTTTTGGAAAGTCTTTCCTGATCTGAGTTGGATTTTGTTGTTCTTTTTCTAGTACTTCCTCAATAGTCTTTATTTTTGTGACTCTTATTCTATTGTAATTAAGGGCTTATACATCTGCCTTCACTACTATTTAACCTGCTCCCTGAAGACAGGGATTATCCCTTATTAATTTTTATACCCCCAAAGGACCCAGCAAAATTCTCTGCACCTAAAAGGCCAACTATAAATACCTGTTAAATTCACATGTGTGTATCTTTAAGAAATCACACACTGGATTTAGTGTTTTTGAAACTGATCATTATGATCATTTATCTATGTGGACAAAATGTAGCTTTCAAGGCTTCTTGGTGACATATCTCTTAGGAATTGACATAAAGGACTTAAAGACAGATATTTATCATAGCCATGAAGTGTCTTCCCTTCTCTACCCCACTTTGGCCTCTCCCTCAAATCACAGTGATGGTTGAGCTTATGGATGAAATGATCAACTTAGAGAAAAATAATTGTTGTAATCTTCTTTCCTGGCCAAAAAAACAAGAAAATATTTCCTCCTCTGAAGACCCTAGTTTTTGAGAGATAAAAAATGTTTCAATTCAGAAACAGGAATGGCAGGGATAACTTGTCAAGGCTTCCGATGCTTTGTAAAACCCACATAGACTTTCAATTCTTGCAGTTAGCAAGTCCCAGAAGCTACATGGTGCAGCAAAAGGGCTTTGGACTTAGCTCAGCTCAGCTACTGATAACTTGTGAGACCTTCTCAATGTCACTCCTTGCTTTTGGTCTCAATTTCCCTATCTATATATTAAGTAAGTCAACATACTGGGTAATCTCTAAAGTTCTTTCTAACCCTGATCATCCTGGACTCTGAGATATTAAGATGTCTCTGCTCTGCAACCGTCTGAAGCAATACAGCAAAGGTACAAACAATCAGACCCCAGCAGAGGTCTAAATCTGCTTTGTAACATCAAGGAAGATAGACAACCTCTCTGTTTTCGGTTTCTTCATCTGCAGAAAAGTTATGATAATATTAGTAACTACTTCAAAGGATTAAAGTAAGGACTAAAAGAGATGAGTGAATTGCTTAGCAAGTACTGGATGATTTGGTACATAGCAAGTACTTGATGAATTTTGTGATTATTAACTTAAATGGGACCTATTTTCTTCCCTCTCCACCGAGCAGTTAAGCACTCATTTATTCCCTTATGCTTCTACACATAAGTTTACAACCACATGTATGTTAAAGGAAGAAGATAGTACTTAATGGATGCATAATTCACTGTGTGGTTTCAAGCAGTTTAGCACTCTGCTATCCCAGTATGTTTCCACATACAAGATTACCAATATTTATACCTTATTAGGGGCACCAGGGGGGCTCAGTCGGTTAAGCATCTGCCTTTGGCTCAGGTCATGATCCCAGGGTTCTGGGATTGAGCCCCGCATCGGGCTCCTTGCTCATTGGGGAGACTGGTTCTCCCCTGCCTGCTGTCCCCACCCTGCTTGTACTTGCTCTTTGTCTCTCTCACTCACTCTGTCAAATAAGTAAGTAAAATCTTTTAAAAAAAAAAATGTTACTTGAAGGGAACCATTACGCATATTGTAGTTTTAGGCAGTTAACTGAAAGGTTATTCCCATATGCTTCCACACATGAGTTTATAAACCTGTATCTTAATAAAAGATGCTTCTTTTTTTTAAAGATTTTATTTATTTATTTGACAGACAGAGATCATAAATAGGCAGAGAGGCAGGCAGAGAGAGAGGAAGGGAAGCAGGCTCCCTGCCAAGCAGGGAGCCCAATGCAGGGTTCGATCCCAGGACCCTGGGATCATGACCGAGGCCTAAGGCAGAGGCTTTAACCCACTGAGCCATCCAGGTGCCCCTAAAAGATGCTTCTTGATGGTTCAGACACAGTGAACTTTCAAGGAGTTAAGCACTAGGCTAATCAAATAGGATCTATTTTCAAAAACAGTAAATGTATCCTGAGACTACTAAGGGAACCACCTTTTGCAAGTATGTGCCCAAGTATCCCTGAGGCAGCCAGGAAATACCCTTGGACTCCTGAAGGAGGAGGTTACGAACTGGTAGACACCCATATGCTCCATAAGTATATTTTCTTGGTATGAATAATGTTGTTATTTAATTGAATTACTTACCAACATTGAAAAATCAGAGTTTCACATTTCTAGCTTATTTTGAAAAACTGAGTATCAGCAATAGTGAACCTACATTCCTGCAAAGCATCAGTAACTAAAGCTTCCCCCTTTTTAAAGGTGCCATCACTCTTTATTGTCCTCCACCCAGCCTGTTCCATTTACACTACATGCCTCACCCTTCTAGATATTTCCATTTTGATCCCTGTCTTAGGGGATGAGAACAGCTGTTCTTCTCCAATAAAGAAAGCCCACACTTTTCCCACCATGTACAGAAAATCTAAGAAAAAAACCAACACACAGAGGGATGTGGACCTGAAACATGGAGTCAAAGAGAGCCTTAATTACATCAGTTCCTCCCTGGATCCTGCTCTACCTGAAATCTATATACATCCTTAGCTTTTCCAGTTAAATAAGCCATTAAATTCCCTTTTTAAATTGAGGTACTTTATTTGGGTTTTTGTCCCTTGCAACCATGAGACATAGCCAATTCCATGACTAAGGTGGCCAAGTCATCCTTGTTATATCATGGAGAGTCCCACATCCTTGGAAACCTCTCACTCACAGGCAAACTGGGTATGTTGATCAGCCTACTCATAGCAGAGTTATGAGTCCAAGGCAGTGCCTATCATCAAAGCCTATGTGCCTCTTCATATCTCTCACATTTATCTCAAAATGCATTATTATATTATCAAAATGTGGGCCAGAAGTTAGTCTCTAATACTCTCTTCCTATAAAATGCACCAAGGCCCTTTGGAGAAATGGCTGATTCTAGGGCTGAAGCTGAGAATATACAAGATAGCCTATGGCATCTTGTAGTACTAGAAAGTAAGGAAGTGCTAGAAAAATAAAATGATGGTGGCATATCAAAGAGACACAAGAACCAGGTAAAAGAGCTCCCAATGGTCAATTTGAACAACTAATAAATAACAAAATATTGTATTATAACCCAATCTATAAAATAAATATCCATGGATCCATACTGATGAAAATAAATGGTTGAAATATAAATAGGGAGAGGCACCTAGGTGACTCAGTGAGTTAAGCCTCTGCCTTTGGCTCAGGTCATGATCTCAGGGTCCTGGGATCAAGCCCCACATTGGCCTTTCTGCTCAGTGGGGAGCCTGCTTCCCTGCCCTCCCCACCTGCCTCTCTGCCTACTTGTGATCTCTGTCAAATAAATAAATAAATAATAATCCTTAAAAAAAAATAAATAGGGAGAAGAGACAAATCTCTTTTGTCTCTTTTAAATAATTTGTTGAAGAATTCCAAATAATTTGTTGATACTCCCCTCAAGAGGTAGAATTTAATTTTCCACCCTGGAAAATTAAAATTTCTCCACAGTGGAGAAACCTGACTTCCTTGGTCAGGTGATGAAGATTAACATCAACATGATGAGTCATCTTTATATAGTATCTTGAGAATGGCACTACGTATAGTGGTCTTCTCCTAAAAACCCATGACCTCTTTCTGATCGTGAGAATTGAAGCAATCCAAAGTTGAGAGAATTCTGAAAACAAAAACCAAACAAACAGAAAAAACCTGACTAGTATTTCTAAAACTGTAAGGTCATTAAGGCAAGGAAAGTTTGAGAAACTGTCGGAGACCAGGTGAGGCTAGGGAGGTATTATGATTAAATGTAGTATCTTGGGTGAGATCTCAAAACAATAACAACAAAGGAATTAGAGAAAAACCGGTAAAATCTGAATAAAGCATTATGTTAGTTAATAATAATGTACCAATGTTTATTTTTAACTTGTGATAAATGTACATAGTGATACAGATTGTTAGCAATAGGGGAAGCTAGGTGAGGAGTATACAGGAGTTCTTTGTACTTCCTTGCAACTTTTCTGGAAATCTAAAACTATTATAAAAATTTTTAAATTATTTAAAAAATAATAGATCAGTTCATATTCTAAAGAAAAGCCCCACTATAAAGAATGATGTGGCTTCATCCATTTCAAAAACTTAACATCAAAAAGTATACTTTAGAAAAAATGGATTTTATGTAATTTCTTTATTTTCTATATAAAGTAACAAGCAGCTCAGTGTCATCATCTGGACAACTTCTCCCATTAAAATTAATTGCAAGTTAGTTGTACTATAAGATTTGATTGGCCTTAGAATTTTGGTTCTTCCAATCATTAATTAAACTTACAAATTAATGCTTGTTCTTACATGTCTTGGCAGAACAAATTAATACTATCTGAACAAATTAATAGCTTAGGTTCCTAACTCCTGTGATTTTGGCAGGTTATATTTCACTTTCTAAAGCCTGTACATAAGGGAATCAGTAGGTAGGGATCTGCTCTCCTATCAATCCACATACAGAGTTATCCTTAATAGTGTTTGAAGAGGGCCCTGAGGAAGAGCAGACCTCATCATGTCTTCTTATCAGAGCAATGAGAAGCTGGCCCAGTGCCCTAGTAAAAGACCTAGATGGAAATATCAAACACAAATCCTCACGATAAGGAAGCAACTCATTTACTCAACAACACTCTTAACACCCAGGCTAAGAATATAGAAACAACAGATACTGAAGTTTTCCATTCTTCAAGGGCAAAATAGCAACATGTTAAACAGAAGGTGTAGAGATGCTAGAGATGAGTTCTCTAAATATGCATCTGGGTATTCAACTAGGACATCAGAGCAGTACGTAGTAGCAGTAAATATGCATTTTATGAATAAACACTGATCACATGCTTTCCATTTATTGTCTCTTCTAGGCTCTGCAGAGGACCTAGAAATGATTAGGACACAGTCCAGGCCCTCAAGGCACTTGCTGTCTGGTAAGTTAGATAAGGGAAGTATACCATTAGTTACAAGCATAAAGCTGAGGTTTATATGTGCCCCAAGAAAAGTACAAAGTGCTCCTGGAAGTCAAAGAGGAAGACATTAAATCTGGTTATGAATGGGGAAGTAGACAGCATTTTGAGATAGGTTTAAAATTGTGGTACAAACTAGAAAGCTTTGATGGGGGTATTATAGGCAAAGGAATAGCCTCAGCAAAATCATTCAAGTTTTTCTGTTTACCTAGGGCATATGCAAATAAATCTTGGGAAATGTGATTTTTCAAATTTAAATTTGATTAATTAACATATATTATTGTTTTCAGAGGTAGAATTCAGTGATTCATCAGTCTTATATAATACCCAGTTCTCTTGACTTCATGTGCCCTCCTACATGTCTATTACCCAGTTACCCCAACCACCGACTCCCCTCCCCTCCAGCAACCCTCAGTTTGTTTCCTGTGATTGACTAAGAGTGTCTCATGGCTTCTCTCCCTCTCTGATTTCATCTTGTTTTATTTTTTTCCCCTCTTTCCCTACGATCCTGTTTTGTTTCTTAAATTCCACATGAGTCAGATCATATGATAATTGTCTTTCTCCGGTTAAGTTAATTCACTCAGCAGGGAAATGTGACTTTTAAAAGGAATTGAGATAGATTGCTAAATCAAGGGGAAAGAGTGAGATGCAGAGCATTATGTTTATGTGCTCTTAACACATTCCCCTTCAGTTATAAGATGGAAAATAGTACTGCACTGTGGAGAGATCAGACAACACTTTAATCAAGTGATCAATATTAACATGATGCCATACCCCCAAGAAGGATATCACATTTCTATGTAGTTTTCTAGCCAGACATCTAGTCATGAAGAAATCTGAGTCTAATCATGAGTAAACATCAGACAAAACTAAATTGAGGAATGTAATATAAAATAACTGACCCATGTTCTTCAAATACATCAGTTATAAATGACAAAAGTGGGGAGTTCTTCCTGACTGAAGGAAATTAAAGAGACAAGGCTAAATGCAATATATATGGTCTTGGATTGGAACATGAACTGGAAGAAGAAATGCTAGAAAAAACAATCTTGAGACAACTGAAAAAATTAAAATATAAACTGTACATTTTAGAAAACAATCTTGATTCAACTGAAAAAATTGAAATATAAATTGTACATTTTAACTGTACATGTTAAATTTCCTGATTTTAATAACTCTTCTGTGATTATAGAATGTCCCTGTTTTTAGGGAAAATGCACTAAAGAATTAGGAAGTAAACAGGCATGATGCAAGCCATTTACTCTTACATAATTCAGAAAATATATGTGTATATATGCATATGGAAAGAAAGCAAGTGATAAATGTAGCAAAATGTTAAAAATCAATGACTATAAATAAAGGGTATATGGGGTAAGGGGAAATTCTTGGAATAATTCTTGCACCTTTCTTGCAGTTTTAAATTATTTCACTTTAGTCAACCTGTGTTTTGACTGGAGTGTTTAGTCCATTTACATTCAAATTAATTATGGATGGGTATGTATTTATTGCCATTTTGTTATCTGCTTTACAGTACTTTTTGTCATTCTTCTCTGTTCTTTTCTTCTTTTGCTCTCTTCCCTTGCGGTCTGATGACTTTCTTTGGTGATATGCTTGGATTCCTTCTCTTTATTTTTTGCATATCTATTACCAGTTTTTGATTTGCAGTTACCATTAGGTTTATATATAACGTCTTATGCATACAGCAGTTTATATTAAGTTGATGGTACTTAAGTTTGAACCCATTCTAAAAGCACTAAATTTTTACTCCCCTCCTCCCAATGTTTAAGGTATACGGTGTCATACTTTACATCCTTTTTTGAATCTCTTGACTATTTTTTATAAATATACTTGATTTTACTGCTTTTGTGCTTTCACCTCCATACTGTTTTTCTAAGTTTTTAATCCACTATTTTGTTATGTTTATATAATCATGTGAAATTTTTCCCGTTCCCACTTTACTTACTCTTGCTTATGGTCTTTCTTTTCCACTCAAAGAATCCCCTTTAACATTTCTTGTAAGATTGGTTTAGTGGTGATGAATTCCTTTAAGTTTTGTTTTCTTGCTGTTTGCAATGGCATGGATAGATCATAAGGATATACTGCTAAGTGAAATAAATTAGTCCAAAAAAGACAAATACCATGTGATTTCACACATATGTGGAATCTAAGAATCAAACAAATGAAAAAAGAAAAAAAGAGAAAAACAAAACAAATTCTTTTTTTTTTTTTTAAGATTTTATTTATTTGTCAGAGAGAGAGAGTACACACAAGCAGGCAGAGAGGCAGGCAGAGAGAGAGGAGGAAGCAGGCTCCCTGCCGAGCAAGGAGCCCGATTCGGGACTTGATCCCAGGACCCCATGAATGACCTGAGCTGAAGGCAGTGGCTTAACCCACTGAGCCACCCAGGCGTCCCAACAAAACAAATTCTTAAACATAGAGAACAAACTGGTAGTTGCCAGAGGGGAGGTGGGTGGGGTGATGGGTGAAATAGGTGAAGGGGATTAAGAAAACACTGTGATGAGCACTGAGTAATATATACAATTGCTGAATCACTACATTGTACACATGAAACTAATATAACACTGTATTAATTATACTGGAATTAAAATAAATATTTTTCATTAACAAAAACTAATAATTTCAAAATAAGAACAGCTTTAGAGTAAAGACCCTATAAAACATTAAAATCAAAAGTATTTTCACCATAAATTTTCATAACCTATTCCTATTAAGGTATACACATTTTTACATAGGTATAAATTACTATTTTATATAGAACTTAAAACTTTAGGATCTTCTTTCTCACTTAATATTATCTTATTTAAACATTTCCATGTATCAACTTGATCACATATCTGTCATTTTTAATAACTATATAGTTCTTTATTAGGTAACCATTTTTCTATTAGACAGTATTGTTTCCAATTTTCATAATTACGGTATCACTCCTATGACCGTATCTATAGAAATTATTTCCTTTGGGAAAACTTCCTAGGGATTTTAGAATAATTCTGTAGAACAAAATCTAAAAAAAAAAACTCTACTGGCTTTTTAGAAGATTTTATTTATCTGTCTATCTATCTATTTATTTATTTATTTGAAAGAGAGAGAGAGAGCAAAGGCAGAGATGGAGGGAGAAGTAGACTTCCCACTGACCAGGGAGCCTGACACAGGACTTGATCCCAGGAGTCCTGGGCTCATGACCTGAGCCAAAGGCAGACTCCCAACTGACTGAGCCACCCAGGTGCCTCAAAACCATACTGTTTTAGATGTCAGACTTATATGGATTGGTACCTACTCATGCCAGAGGACATTTCCATACTTCTTAATATGAAGTCAGTTTTGAAAATTGCTCATCAGCACATGGTACCATTGACAGATAACAGCTCACAGACACACACACACACACACACCATTCACCAAGCCTGCAGAGCAAAGCAAATGGAGAATAAGCTTTTCTGGTTGACACAAAGCACTGAAGACCAAACTTGTTTATGTTCAAATGCACAGGTTTGGTAAATATGTCTTATTCTTATAGAACTCCCAGGATATTAATATAGGAACTGCTTAGTTAAAAAATAAATTAAAAAAGATACATACTTTGACTATAAATGTGTTGAGAGAGCTTGAGCACCAAAAGAATAATAACTGTGTATGTAATGATAATTATGTCAGGCTAAAGATCAACTTGAGTGAATGACTGTAAACAAGGAACACCAGTTAGCAATTTCAGCAATTAAGAAAGTGTAAGAGAAGCATGGGACTTCATGGAAACCTACCAAGGAGGTATACAACACGGAGAAACACTAACCAAGAACTATAAAACGTGTGGATATATACAAAATGTAAGCACTTGAATTCTTATTAATACAAATAAACAAGAGTAAAGTTTTCAAAGAGATTCCTAGCACAAAGGAAAGTTTAGGGGTAATGGAAATAATGCATATCCCAGCTTTAAAATCAGTTACATGGGTACATGTATTTGTTGAAACTCAAACTGTTCACTTAAGATCTGCATGTTTCATCCCACATAAGGTAGGTCCAAAAAAATGCAGTAGAAAGCACACAAAATTAGGTGCCAGAAGACCTGCTTGGCCATGAACTAATTCTGTGAGCTTAAATGTCATATAACCTCAGGTTCCTCATCTGAAAAGCAAGGAGACTGTGTTAAATGATCTCTTTAACACAGTTCCTAAGTTCCCGACTAGAGAGTCTAATTGACAATTTCTTTAAAGTAGCAATGAATTTTTGAAATTAATAGCCTGACTTAGGTCTTTAACAATTTTAACCTAAGAAGCTTCAATTATATTAAGTAATACATGAATATATTATCATATAAATAGAAATTCAAATGATATAGATAAAGCAAATGTTCCCTCTGGCCCCCTTCTCATAATCCTAGAGGGGAATGTCCTGCCATGTTGTAGGGTATTCATCTAGGCTGTTTTGTTGTTATGGCTAAAGAGGCAGTATTGTTCTGTGACTAAGTATGAACACTGGAGTAATGCTGCCCAGGTCCACTGCCCAGTAGTACCATTGGCCAGTGTAGAACCTTGCTGAAGTCACCCAAACTCTCCATGCTTCGGTTTCCTTATCTAAAAACAGCAGCAAAAACAGCAACTATTCAAGAGTTGCTGTGAGAACTGCTAGATATGACCCACAAAAAACAGAAAAGAGCACAAAACAGAAAAGAGCACAAAAAACAGAAAAGGAGTATCAGTTATTACTGATAAACTGTTCACGATTTCATAATAAAATATCTACACTTGCTTCTTTCAATACAATTGAATAATAAGTACCCTAACTCAAAAGAAGCCACTCAAAATGCCACATTAAATACAAAGGCACTCAGAAAAATCATTGCTCTTGAGCCAAAAAGTTTTCTTCAGTACCGTTCAAATGGTACACCTTGCAAATAGAAATCAGGTCTATCAAAGTTCTGTTACCAACATTTCAGATTTTTACTTAATATGGGAAGTATTAAATGGGTGGGGGGGAGAAGGGAAAACAAATTCAAGAAAGCCACATTCCAGCCTTGTTTCTGTAGGTCTCTCCCAACAGTGAAAATCACAAAGCAGTTATGATACCTAAGGACCCAAGGGCAGCAGGAAGCATAATCTGTCCTACAGGCTGATGAATGACTAGCTTTGTATCTAGGCTTATGGGCAGGGGTACAATGTGCTTGCCCTAATACTCATTCTGCATTTACTCTGTAAAAGGTTTTCATTTCCTAAACCAGAATTCTTTAATGAAGAAAAAAGCCTACTAGTTGTTTATTATTTCAGTGACACAAAAAGACACAGAAACTAAACTTTCAACTCATACAGGGAGAATGAAGTACCACCTTTTCTTCCAATCAATTTTTAACCTTTATACACAGTGATAACAGCCTGTGCCAAAGGTTCTTGATCCTGCCTACGTAAAAGGGCTTTAACTGATACCCAGTTAGTCCACAGGTCAACAGCCTTAAATAATGAAAATACGAGGATCCTGACTGCAGATTTGTACGGTTCCTGGCTCCTGCTGGGGTGGACCCTGCACTAGCAGGTGATCCGTTTGTTCCCATGACAACCCACCCTGCACAGACTGCACCCATGTAGTGCCCTGCTGGAGATGAGAGACACCACAAGGGTAGGGATTAAGGCCTGGACTTGCCCTTTAACCCAACCCAAGCATGTTTCCCTGCCCTTCCTGGCTAAATACCATATCAACGTGTTTCCAAGAGCAACAGATGAACTTGGGTAGCAAAGTGAACTATGGCCCTTATGGTGTGATTTAAAGATCCCTCTGCCCCCAAATTACCCTTCTCCTTAAAAGTGACTGATAGCCTGTATTTGAAATGTATTCCTTTAGCTTAATAAGCATTATCTTAGGGGCACCTGGGTGGCTCAGTCAGTTAAGTGTCTGACTCTTGATTTCAGCTCAGGTCATGATCTCTGGGTTGTGGAATTAAGCCCTGTGTCAGGCTCCATGCTGAGCACGGGGCCTGCTTGGAATTCTCTCTCTCCTTCTCCCTCTGACCCTCCCTCTACCCTGCTCATGCTCACTCTCGCTCTCTCTCTCTCAAAAAAAAAAAAAAAAAAAAAAAACCATTGCCTTAAAATGTAAATGTCCTTGGGATACTTTGTTAATATAGTAAGTCATCCAATCAGTCATTGTCACCATGGCATGAGTTCATTTCATCCACTTCTTTCTTTCTACCAGCTGGCTGAGATTGCCAAATCTAGAGGATGAGGGTTACTGGGTTATGCTTTATTGTTGTTATTCTATTTTTATCTTTGACTCAGAAGAACTTAAAAGGGAGGGGAAGATAATTTTGGAGCATGGGGCACTACCAGAGAAGGGATTTGAAGAGAGGGAGTACATAGAATGGGCAGCTCGAAAACAACAAGAGGGCCAGGATCACCCAAGGCAAGGAGAAGGAACCAGGAAATGAGTGCAAACTCAAAAAACACCATTACTTCCCAACTTTGGGACCAGCCTACTTCAGGGAATTCTACTCCAGATCCAGGCAATGAAAAGACAGTATAAACTTTGCTTAATTTTCAAATTAATAGCACTGAGATTAATAGAGGGGCAATTTTCAGTGCATAAACTGAATTTAAAATAACCCAATAACCACACAAAAAAAGCATAAGGAATAATTCTAAAACCCACACACATGTATACATTCCATCATGTACCTAACTATATTTCAGTGAGGAAGAGAATTCTAAAGTTGCAAATGATACAGAGAAAATAACTTCATCTATATATTTCTCGTACTTCACTAAGGCAACTAAAGACTGTAGTAGTCCTGTATGATGACACCGGGTGTGTATGGGGGAGGGGATTATCTTCCCACATTGGCCTGCTCTCCTGTGCAACATTTCTTACAGGCATGACCACAGCCATATATGGAGCGGAATAAGGACAGGACCTGCACAGCTGTTTGTCTCCCAAGGATGGAATTGCTGGCCTCCTCTCTTTAAATGTAGGCTGAGCAAATGTGTGAGCCAGCAGCTATGAGCTAGCTTCAAATAAATGACTGCTTCCTCGATCTGCCTGGCTGGTAAAAATTACTGGGGTGCCTATTTAAAACAAGCCATCCCTCAGAATTCTGATTCAAAAGGTCTGAAAAGGGCGCAGGAAATTGTGTTTTTCACTGGTACTTCAGAGGATTTTTGAAATCAATCAAGTTTTGTAAACAGGAGTTTTGTAGTTTTGAAATCTGCCATTTCAGAAAGAAAATCATGCAGAGGGCAAGGCCAGTGGTGTTTCTCCCCTGAGTTTGGAAATATGCATTGGGAATATGACAACATAGATCATTACTTCAGGCTCAATCCACTGCCTATCTTGAACAGAAAATTTCCACAATATCCACAGGAATCCAAGATAAAGAGGTATTTTAACTCTTATGTATAAAGGCTGATTAATACTCACAAACTCACTACATTTAGTGAAACATACAATGAACATCTTAGTGTCACACAGCTATTCTTCCATGTGCTGGTGGTAAAGTCGTAGCTCCACCACCAAAAAATAAAAAATAAATAAATGCATCTCAATACTATAATGGTACAGCCAGAGTTCTGAGATAATAGATTAAAGCTAGTTAGTGCAGTAGATACTACTGAGAACTATTTTTAATATAACCCTCAAACAGAACACAACTTTTCACAAGAATTCCTGTACCATATAAGTACATTAGGAATTCCAACCAGCAGCTTCACAAATTCATGGTGTGGGCCTGGAAGGGAAAATAGGAAGATAAAAACAGCAATAATGTAGATAATGGTTAGGATTATAAGTGAAGTTTTCTATATTATTTTCCTTTATTTTTATTTTAATAAGGATGCAATAAGTAAGGAGTTAACTACTGTTAATGTATTACTTTCTATTTACCCATCATTATTTTGTCAAAAATAGTGATGGGTAAAAAAAAGCAAATTAAAATATTACCTAATGACAACTGAGTCAGTTTACTAAAATTGTTTCTATTAATGCAGATATCATAGCCCATCAACATATTTCTTTGCAATAAACTTCATTTTTGACATGGAAATAGTATAAGAGGCACTGAGAGTCTTACTTTTTTTTTTTTCTCTTTCTCAGAGAGAGAGAAAGCATGAGCAAGTGGAGGGGAGGGTAGGAGCAGAGGGAGAGGGAGTAAGAATCTTAAGCGGGCTCTCTGCTCAGCATGAAATCCACCATGGGGCTCAATCCCATGACCCTGAGATCATGTCCTGGGCCAAAATCAAGAGTCTGATGTTTAGGGGCTCCTGGGTGGCTCAGTCGGTTAAGTGTCCCACTCTTGGTTTCAACTCAATTCATGATCTCAGGGTTATGAGAGTGAGCCTTGTGTCTGGCTCTGCCCTCAGTGCAGAGTCTGCTCAAGATTCTCTCTCTCTCCTTCTCTGCCCCTCCCCCTACCTGTGTGTACACACAGGTGCTTTCTCTTGCTCTCTCTCTCTCTCTCTTTCAAATGAATAAATACATAAAATCTTAAATAAAAAGAGTCGGATTCTTAACCGACTTAGCCACCCAGGCACCCAAGGCATTGAGAATTTTATCCCAATTTCTGAAAAAGTATTTTATACAATATGAAAACAGAATTAAATGTTTACTAATATAGCACCAAACATTTGAAAACATAAAATATGCAACAGAAGTCTCTACGGCAGAGGGAAGAGAGAGGTTAAAGTCAAGGGACAAAGTACAAAACACAGAAGAGTGGGCAGGACCTACTGCGTGGGAATTCACTGTGTCTTTGCTGTCTTTACTGCCTGAGGATGATGGCATCTGGGCCCCCGGAAAGTACACTGTGGTTAGTCCTACATACCTCCTTCCCAAAACAACAGGGCACACCGGCAGAAGTGTACTGCTGGTACCATCCCATATGGGCCTCATGACCCTTTTATGTTTTGATCCAGAGGGAGGAAGAGAGAGTGCCTAAAGGTGGGACAGGAAGAATCATCACAAAGAGGTTCCCAGGCTCCAGAAAGGAGAGTCTGGGGGTCTGACAATGAGGGAAAACAACTGGTATCAGTGAGAAAGGCCAGAGTCCAGTCCTGTGATGGTGGGGAGAATCATGGCCAAGAGAGGGAAATAGCAGAAAAAGAAAAAGATAGAGACCCCAAAGAGAAATTGTGAGGACTTACAGCCTTGCTGCTCTGCAGCTAAGTGCAGACAGATGGACAGATGCTGCTGCCTGAGGGTCTCTGATGACGCTATTCTCAGGCAGGTTGGATGAGCTCATGCTTTCCTGTCTGGTATACCTCATGAGGATTTTTTTGTTTGACCACGGCTGACTAAAGGATCTTTGCTTCCAGATCATTTGTTAATGGAAGCGTAACTACACATAAGAAAGACAGGTGCTGAGTCCAGGCCAATGGGAAAAACTGAACTTACACATCTCACCCACAGTTTAAAAATACAGTGTTTGAAATCTGTACTGAAATCAAAGATAGCTTCTTTTTTCACTTGACTTTCCTACATGACAACTTTGCTGCTTAATATTTTCATTACAAAGATTTAAGTTGTAATCAATAAGAAATTTCTCTTCTTATACTTTTGTTTGAAGTTTGATATTCTCCTTATTTTGGGGATAATTGGGTCTTACCATTACATCTAATGAAAATAAGGAAAACAAAAAATCTATTTTAAAAAGGCCTTGAGCAATATGTGACAATGCACAAGAATTAGTTTTTCTTTAAAAGTCTGGTTCTCCTGCCCCTAAGTTACAGAGAGAGGTGTGGCTCAGAAGAACTGTTCTGTCAAGTAAAAATGGCTCAAGAAGTGTTTACAATTCTCATTTGATTTTTTTCTGTACAAAAACAGCAAAAATGGTTATGGGGACTTTAAATAAAACTTTCATTATATGCAAAGGAAAAGATAAGGCTAAAATACACCCTTCCCACTGGGGATCTGCTATCCCTGATTAAAAAACTGTAATGAAGCCAATCCTGGCAAAGGCAAGGTGTTAGCAAAAGGAACCCTCTCCATTTCCTCTTACAAATACCCACAGCAGGACTTTCACAGTTGCTAGGTAGTTAGCTCTCTCTCTCTCCTTCCTTCTCTCTCTCATTGTGCCTCTGTGTGTCTCTTTGTCTCTGTCTCTAGATTTCTCTGTGTATGTCTCTCTTTCTCTAATCCCCACATCCTTCAAAAGACTGTGTGGAAGATAGTCACAACAGACATTGTGACATACACAAACCCTGTATATTCCAGAATTCCTCAAAGTAGTATTTAATGTTTCCTAGAAATTACAAAGTACTACAACTCTTCTGGTAGTGCTATTCAGATGCATGACTGTTCCATTTTAAACTAAACTAGGGAGAATACTTAAAGAATTCTAACTTCTAGCTTCCCTAGTAATGTACATTCTTTACCATCCAAATCTGTCATAGCAGGAAGCCACTCCTATGATAGCTAATCACACTGCCTAAACAATATGAGTCAGGACGCTCATTCCAGTTCCAGACAACCAAAGTCCCTGTCACCTATCACCTGTACTAGGGACATCTGGACTCAGAGTATTCCCATGAAGCTTAGTGAGTGGCAAGACAGGCCAGAGAGGGAAACCAGGAACTCCAGACAGAGCCCAGGAGTAGAGCTGGTGATAGTCAAGGGTCCCAAGAGGTGTGACTGGTATTTGGCTTTCACAGGAGGCAAAGAGAAGATGATCTGGAGCCCCAGGCAGCACACCAAGCCAGGGAAAAGATTATCTGGGGTTTGGTCATAGGACATGACAAAACCAGTCACCGGCCATAATAAAGTGAGCCAAATCAGATCTTTTTAAGAATTACTGGTGTTAGCGATAAACAAATACATGTACATACATAAAACTACACATGGGAGAAAAATTCTAGAAATTATCAGATTAAGTATCTAGTCTCATGTTTACTCCTTACAAACTGGGAGCCTTAGGCAAATCACTTAACCTCACTCAGCCTCTTTGGATAGCTCCAAAGGAGGTAATACCCATCACATCTGCTGCACAGGTTTAATGGACAGATGTGATGAAAGGATAGGTGTGAAAGCAGTTTAAAACCCACAAAGTTCTGAAACACACATACACAGTGTTCTAGACCTGTGACACGGGCTTCTTTCCCCTTTGTTGCACCCTGAGGGACACTCTGGACTTATAAGAGGAATAGTGGTTTGTAATGCTTCAACTTTCACCACGGAGGGAAGTACAGAAGTATCTAGGCTGGGAAAGTATCAGAATCTATGAGCTTTTAATTTTTTTATTTTTTCAGCATAACAATATTCATTATTTTTGCACCACACCCAGTGCTCCATGCAATCCGTGCCCTCTACAATACCCACCACCTGGTGCCCCCAACCACCCACCCCCCACCCCTTCAAAATTCTCAGATCGTTTTTCAGAGTCCATAGTCTCTCATGGTTCACCTCCCCTTCCAATTTCCCTCAACTCCCTTCTCCTCTTCATCTCCCCTTGTCCTCCATGCTATTTGTTATGCAACACAAATAAGTGAAACCATATGATAATTGACTCTCTCTGCTTGACTTATTTCACTCAGCATAATCTCTTCCAGTCCCATCCATGTTGCTACAAAACTTGGGTATTCATCCTTTCTTTTTTCTTTTTTTTTTTTTTTTACAGCTTTATAAACATATATTTTTATCCCCAGGGGTACAGGTCTGCGAATCGCCAGGTTTACACACTTCACAACACTCACCATAGCACATACCCTCCCCAATATAGAATCTATGAGCTTTTAAAAGCTTCCTCCTGCTAGACTCCAATGCCCTGCTATCTCTCTCCCCCCAGCCCCACGAACACACAGTGAGAGTCATTCCTCCAGTCCAAGAGTATTTTCAGTTACTCATTGTCAACATGATATTTGATTTATGTTGTAAGTTGAAACTGGAGGACTGGAGACTACAAGGCCCACAGATATACTTCCTTTGACTACAGTATGGCCTACATGGGTACCTCTCTGCTCCTCCTCCCCAAATTACACATGACCTCTACAGTTCTTAACATTTAAAACTCTGTAGAGTTCCATAAAAAATTTAGTTTTCTAGAATCTCTTGAAAAATTTAAAAATCTAGCAACACTGGATCCAAATTCCTACAAGGCAACACTCAAATTTTGGGATCAGAATCACAGAGAGATTGTTAAAACAAGGCAGAGGATCATAGGGGAAAAGAGAAAAAAAATGAAACAAGTCAAAACCAGAGAGGGATACAAATTATAAGAGACTCTTGATCTTGGGGGGCACCTGGGTGGCTCAGTGGGTTAAGCCGCTGCCTTCGGCTCAGGTCATGATCTCAGGGTCCTGGGATCGAGTCCCACATCGGGCTCTCTGCTCAGCAGGGAGCCTGCTTCCCTCTCTCTCTCTCTCTCTGCCTGCCTCTCTGTCTGCTTGTGATCTCTCTCTGTCAAATGAACAAATAAAATCTTAAAAAAAAAAAAAAAGAGAGACTCTTGATCTTGGGAAACAAATTGAGAGTTGCTGGAGTGGAGGGGGGTAGGAAGGATAGGATGTTTGGGTGATGGACAATAGGGAAGGTATGTGCTATGGTGAGTGTTGTGAATTGTGTAAGCCTGATGATTCACAGAACTGTACCCCTGAAACAAACAATGCATTATATGTTAATTTTTAAAAATCTTTTAAAAAAATATGGAATACAGGACCACACTCTCAGAATTTCTGATTCCATAGGCCTGGGATACCCTGAAACTTATTTCTAATAAGTTTCCAGGCAATTCTGATGCTACTGGTCCAGGGATCCTACTTTGAGAATTACTTTGCTAGATCACTGCATGGGCTGCTCCTGGTGAAGAGAGATGCACACTCCAATTTGCCATAGCCCCCACCACCTCCTATTGCCAGAGACACATGTATCTGTTGTCATTCATCATGCTTTCTCTGGTGTTTTTCTTACACGTGCAAAACCACTTAACTAAATTAATATGCCTGGCCTCCTAGGCATTTGAGTTAGCAACTTCTGCTACTTGAGAGCAATAACCCTGCCTTACTTCTATACCCACTTCTCCCTCTCCCTTACCCCTTTCTCTTTTTCTGTCTCTCTCATGCATATACACTCACCATCCAACAGTGTCTTAACATAGTATTCAAACAAGTTAGTTGTTTCAACTTTCTGCATTAAGTCAGAACCCTTCCAGGCTTCAGCTTGAAGGTCAGTGAGACTTTTAAGCTAGGAGCTGGTTTAGTCAGTCCTCTTTTCCCTTGCCTATTGGATCCAAACTTTAGAGCAAGTCTACACTGCCTCAAATGTGGATGTGGGAGCAAAGTAAAAAGCAGAACACTACACTGGGTCAGGCATTAAGTTCTCCTGAGACCCACTTCTGCTATTTTGCTTCTCAGCCCCTGAACTTAGCCCCAAATCCACTAAAATGAGCTACCATCCAGCGTGAAGGCAGGGGACAGGCATGGGTGATGACTCTAGGTCCCTTGTAACTTTCTTTTCTCTTTTAGGAACAGAGAGGAGCAGAGGGAGAGGGAGAGAATCTTAAGCAGGTTCCATGCCCGGCTCAGGGCTTGATCTCACAACCCAGAGATCATGACCTTAGCAAAAATCAAGAATCAGACGCTTAACTACCCAAGCATCCCTATAACTTTGGTGAGCCACTCAAGCATCCCTATAACTTTCTTTTCTTTCTTTCTTTTTTTTTTTTTGAGATTTTATTTATCTATTATTTGAGAGAGAGAGAGAGAGAAAATGAGGTCGGCAGGAGAAGCAGACTCCGTGTCAAGCAGGGAGCCTAATGTGGGACTCCATCCTGGGTTCCAGGATCATGGCCTGAGCTGAAGGCAGTTGCTTAACCAACTGAGCCACCCAGATGCCCTATAACTTTATTTTCTATGAACCCATTAATGAAGGCTTGGAACAAATTTTGTGCACATTTTGAAATCCATCAAAATGCAGGCCAGAATCTTCTCCCTAGTGTCCACCCCCTACCTGCACATGCTGTATCTTGGATCTTTGGTCCTAAGCCATGGTTTATGTAAAATGGTCTCAAATTTAATTTCCACTAAGTTTAAAAGTTTCTCTTTTCAATAATGAAATATAGGCAGTTCATTCCAGATGCTCTGTAAAAGATTCTAGTCTTTAAGGCCAAGAAATTTAATCTTTCTTTTATGGGCTGACAGCAAATGAAAGCGTTTGTCTTGCCAAAATGGGTACGAAAGTAATTTGTGAAGACCCGATATTCTTGAAATATGACAAAATTCTTGAAATATGACAAAAAAGAATGAAACATCTAAATTAACTATTAGAGGCCTTTCTAGCACTGTCAAAAATAGCGTCCGAGCAGTATTATCATCACTTCCATTTTACGGAAAAGGGCTCTGAGGCTTATAACAACCTCTGGGGATTATACAGCTATCATCAAAGACAGAGTCAAACTTACTCTCAAGCCCATGACCTCCCCATTACCAATTCATCTTCACTATCCACAGGTCTTACACCAAGGGCATGTCTTCCCTCTACACTGACTCTAAGAAGCTTAAGAATTCAAGAGGCTTAATATGGCCCAAAATGTTAAAGCATAAAATGGAAGACCACATGGGGATTTCTTCTTAAAACAATGAGAGAAACAGAGAATCAGCACATAGTGAATCAAAGCAAAGATATGTAAACATGCTTTTATAACTGACAAATGACTCCTAGGCCAGAAAGGCTTTGCTTGAATGTAATAACAAATCTTTAAAAAGAACATATCCCTCAGAAGGAGATAGAGAAGTGGCAACACAAGTAAAAGAGCCTGAGACAAAAGTTATCAAAGCCCATTAAGCACTCTCCAAAGACTTTTGACCTTTGATGAAGAGATGCCTAAAACCATCAATTTCAGGAAGTCCAAAAGCCATGAAGGGAAAGACCAACAGATTTAACCACATAAAAAATTAAACATTTCTATAAGGTAAAGGATGCATTGGAAAAATCAAGACTAGTGAACATAAAAGAGGAGAACCTATTTCAACACACTTTAGAAAAAGGGTTAATATTAACTACCATGAATATCCCTCCACCAAAAAAATGATCAAGGACAAGCAACCCAACCATAACAAAAAATGCACGGGAGAGGAAATGAATAGACAGATCATGGAACAGGAAATGCAAATATCTCAAAAACATACAGAAAAATTCTCTACCTCACCTGCAGTCTGGAAACATACCAAAATAAAGGAACACTGTTTTTATCAACACAGTGCAGAAAAACAAAAACAAAACAAAACAAAAAAAAACTAAAAACATCAGTACATCAGGACTAGGAAGGGTACAGGGAAACAGACACTATCCCACATTTCTTGGGGGTGGGGATATAAGAATGCTACACATACGGGAGCGCCTGGGTGACTCAATCATTAGGCGCCTGCCTTTGGCTCAGGTCATGATCCCAGGATCCTGGGATCCTCAAGCCTTCCATCAGGCTCCCTGCTCAGTGGGAAGCTCTGCTTCTCCCTCTCCCACTCCCCCTGCTTGTGTTCCCTCTCTTGCTGTGTCTCTCTCTGTCAAATAAATAAAATCTTAAAAAAAAAAAAAAAAGGCTACATACATAATCCTTGAATCATAATGCAAACGGCTGTGTATAACAAAATAACTATGCCCCAAAATTCATGCATAAGTGGGCCCATGCCGTTCTAACTTGTGCTGCTCATGGGTCAACTGGATTTCTTTGTAAACTTTCATTTAGCTTTCCAAGTGGTATAACACTTGAAAAAAATTCATAGGTAAGATAAGGACACTTAGGGGCGCCTGGGTGGCTCAGTGGGTTAAGGCCTCTGCCTTCGGCTCAGGTCATGGTCCCAGGGTCCTGGGATCGAGCCCCACATCGGGCTCTCTGCTCGGCGGGGAGCCTGCTTCCTCCTCTCTCTCTCTCTGCCTCTGCCTACTGTGATCTCTATCTGTCAAATAAATAAATAAAAAATCTTTAAAAAAAAAAAAAGAAAAAGAAGAAAAGAAAAGATAAGGACACTTAAGTTATATACAATAAATATAGATGACAGGAGATAATGGTTTCAATTCATTAAAGTTATCGTGTTGACTAAAATAATGCTTATTTAATGATCCTATGAGCTGGGGGTATTAAGTTTAGACGCCTTTTATCTTTAAACCAAAGAAGAAAACAGCAAGACTCTTTTCCCACTTATTTTTTCACCCTGTAGTCAGAAAACAGTCTCCCAACATGCTAGAATGTAGATGTCTTTTGATCTTTACTTAAATTTTTGATATTTTTGATTTAATTTTTATTTTAAAAATATTGCACTAAAATATACCTTGATTATGGAGTTATTTGGCACCCTCTTAAATTCTGAGTAGGATATTAGTGTCTTGCTGCCCGAATTCCAGTCTGACTTGCATCTTTGGTGCAAAAGCTCAGATAACGTAAAAATGTTCAATATTAAAACGAATCTAGACAACAAAACCTTCTCATAGTTGTTGTTCCATGGTAGTCTGTAGGTTTAAAAAAATGTAGCACATAATGTCATTCATGGTGAGGATGTTCAAAGTTTTATAACAAATCAATGATAATAATGTATATTTTTTATTTGTGCCATTTCAAACTTATTGTCTGCGATGGGCAGGAAAATATCAGCCAAGTTGCAGTATTAGTTGATGGACAATATTTTCTAAAATATCAAAGAAAACCATGGCTATGCCTTTTAGCATATCTATTTGGGTTATTCTTTAATCAACAAGAAAATAATTCAGAATTGATGATAGCCATTTATGAAAACAATAAGATTAAATTCTCTTATTTGAAGACACATATAAAGCTAAATGAAAATAAAATCTTCATAAACTAGGTTGCTCTCTCTAGGCAAAGAACATTCAATAATGTAAGAAAAATAAATATATTTAAAACAATAGTAATAACTTACTTATCAACTGTCATTAAGGGAGTACTTTGTGTTATATGAAATAATGACAAACCAAGATGTAAGCTGAAGGTACAATCAGGAGAAAAAATCCACATAAGGAACAACCTCGAATAAATTGCCATGCTGAATACTAGTGCCAGTCATCGTTTTTTAAAGTGCTGAAATGTGTTACATAATTATTGAGTAAGATTGGACACATTTGTTTCCAAAACAAAGTAGGCTAGCAAATAACCAGCATATTTTGGTTTGGTAATGGGGGTACAGTGATATGCATTTTTGGATGAAAATATAAATGATTAGCTAAGCTATATTTTACAGGTAGCTCAGCTTGTCAAAATTTAAAGTCTTAACAATGTACACAACAATGAAAGGCTGCTTATTTAAAACCTTTATACAATTAAAAAGTCATGATTTAAAGGCACTCACAGTTATCCTGATGATATGTTTTGTTTGGATTTCGTTTCAAAATGAATGAATGAATAAATGAGCCTTCTAATCTCAAATCAAAACCCTCAACATTCACCAGTAGGGGATAACTGAATAAATTCTGAATATCCATATAAACATTGTATAGTTATTAGAAAAAATAAAAATAGCATTATTTGGGAGTTAGTAAAGGTAGTGGCTAGCCCTATGGACTCAAGAGCCACATTGCCCAAGTTCAAACTGCTGCTCCCACAATCAGAAGCTGTGCAACTGAGGACAAAATAATCACATCTCAGTTCCTCATCAACCCACCAGGGATAATAGTTCCTATCTCATATGGTAGTTGTGGAGTAAATGAAATAAAGCATAGGACCTGGCATCTAGCACATACTGGAATGATGTCCATACTTTCTGTGGGGTGGGGCTAGAACTGTACACATTTGATAGCATAGATCTATTTTAATTAAAAATACTTTACAGCACTGGGCACCTGAGTGACTCAGTTGGTTGAGCACCAAACTCTTGGTTTTGGTTCAGGTCATGACTGCACGGGTCAGGAGATAAGAGTCCCACATATGCCTCTGCACTCAGCAGGAAGTGGGCTTAAGAATTCTCTCCCTCTGCCACCCAACTCTGCTCACATGCATCTGTGTGAGCGTGCTCACTTGCGCACGCTCTCTCACTCTAAAATTAATAAATAAATTTTTAAAAATATTTTAGAGAGGAGTCAAGATGGCGGAGAAGTAGCAGGCTGAGACTACTTCGGGTAGCGGGAGATCAGCTAAATAGCTTATCTAAAGATTGCAAACACCTACAAATCCAACGGGAGATTGAAGAGAAGAAGAACAGCAATTCTAGAAACAGAAAATCAACCACTATCTGAAAGGTAGGACTGGCGGAGAAGTGAATCCAAAGCGACGGGAAGGTAGACCGCGGGGGGAGGGGCCGGCTCCTGGCGAGCGGCGGAGCAACGGAGCAAAATCAGGACTTTTAAAAAGTCTGTTCCGCTGAGGGACATCGCTCCAGAGGCTTAACTGGAAGCCCAGGCGGGGTCAGCGCGGCCTCAGGTCCCGCAGGGTCGCAGAAGGATCAGGGGTGTCTGACTGTCACAGAGCTTACCGGTATTAGAACGGGGAAGCTGGCTACAGAGACAGAGCCAAGGAGTGACTCTCAGCTCGGGGTTGCCTTGAACCGGTGGCAGGCTCGGTCAGCTCGGAGCGCGGCCGGAGGCCAGGGTGACGGGAGTCATTGGGCGCTGTTCTCTGAGGGCACACTGAGGAGTGGGGCCCCGGGCTCTCCGGGCTGGAGACCGGGAGGCCGCCATCTTCATTCCCGTCCTCCGGAACTCTACGGAAAGCGCTCAGGGAACAAAAGCTCCCGAAAGCAAACCCGAGCGGATTACTCAGCTACTCAGCGCGGCCCCGGGTAAGGGCAGTGCAACTCCGCCTGGGGCAAAGACGCTTGAGAATCACTACAACAGGCCCCTCCCCCAGAAGATCAACGGGAAACCCAGCCAGGACCAAGTTCACCTACCGAGGAGTGCTGTTTCAATACCAAGGAGAGCGGCAGAATTCCAGAGGAGAAGAAAGCAAAGCACGGAACTCATGGCTTTCTCCCCATGATTTTTTAGCCTTGCAGTTAATTTAATTTTTTTTTTCAATTTTTTTTTCCTTTTTCTCTTCTTCTGCTAAATTTTTTTTAACTTTTACCATTTTCTTTTTTAACGTTTTTTAAATAGTTTATCTAATATATATATATTTTTTCCTCTTTTTATATTTTTTCTTTATCAGCTTTCTTTTTTTAAATCGTTTCTTTTTTTTTTTTTTTCTTTTTGAACCCCTTTTTATCCCCTTTCTCCCCTCTCACGATTTGGGATCTCTTCTGATTTGGCTAAAGCATATTTTCCTGGGGTTGTTATCACCGCTTTTAGTATTTTACTTGCTCCTTCATAAACTCTTATCTGGACAAAATGACAAGGCGGAAAAATTCACAACAAAAAAAAGAATAAGAGGCAGTACCAAAGGCTAGGGACCTAATCAATACAGACATTGGTAATATGTCAGATATAGAGTTCAGAATGATGATTCTCAAGGTTCTAGCTGGGCTTGAAAAAGGCATGGAAGATATTAAAGCAACCCTCTCGGGAGATATAAAAACCCTTTCTGGAGAAATAAAAGAACTAAAATCTAACCAAGTTGAAATCAAAAAAGCTATTAATGAGGTGCAATCAAAAATGGAGGCTCTCACTGCTAGGATAAATGAGGCAGAAGAAAGAATTAGCGATATAGAAGACCAAATGACAGAGAATAAAGAAGCTGAGCAAAAGAGGGACAAACAGCTACTGGACCACGAGGGGAGAATTCGAGAGATAAGTGACACCATAAGACGAAACAACATTAGAATAATTCGGATTCCAGAAGAAGAGGAAACAGAGAGGGGAGCAGAAGGTATATTGGAGAGAATTATTGGAGAGAATTTCCCCAATATGGCAAACGGAACAAGCATCAAAATTCAAGAGGTTCAGAGAACCCCCCGCAAAATCAATAAGAATAGGTCCACACCCCGTCACCTAATAGTAAAATTTACAAGTCTTAGTGACAAAGAAAAGATCCTGAAAGCAGCCCGGGAAAAGAAGTCTGTAACGTACAATGGTAAAAATATTAGATTGGCAGCAGACTTATCCACAGAGACCTGGCAGGCCAGAAAGAGCTAGCATGATATATTCAGAGTACTAAACGAGAAAAACATGCAGCCAAGAATACTATATCCAGCTAGGCTATCATTGAAAATAGAAGGAGAGATCAAAAGCTCCCAGGACAAACAAAAACTGAAAGAATTTGCAAATACCAAACCAGCTCTACAGGAAATATTGAAAGGGGTCCTCTAAGCAAAGAGAGACCCTAAAAGTAGTAGATCAGAAAGAAACAGAGACAATATACAATAACAGTCACCTTACAGGCAATACAATGGCACTAAATTCATATCTCTCAATACTTACCCTGAATGTTAATGGGCTAAATGCCCCAATCAAAAGACACAGGGTATCAGAATGGATAAAAAAACAAAACCCATCTATATGTTGCCTACAAGAAACTCATCTTAAACCCAAAGACACCTCCAGGTTTAAAGTGAGGGGGTGGAAAAGAATTTACCATGCTAATGGACATCAGAAGAAAGCAGGAGTGGCAATCCTTATAGCAGATCAATTAGATTTTAAGCCAAAGACTATAATAAGAGATGAGGAAGGACACTATATCATACTCAAAGGATCTGTCCAACAAGAAGATCTAACAATTTTAAATATCTATGCCCCTAACGTGGGAGCAGCCAACTATATAAACCAATTAATAACAAAATCAAAGAAACACATCGACAAGAATACAATAATAGTAGGGGATTTTAACACTCCCCTCACTGAAATGGACAGATCATCCAAGCAAAAGATCAACAAGGAAATAAAGGCCTTAAATGACACACTGGACCAGATGGACATCACAGATATATTCAGAACATTTCATCCCAAAGCAACAGAATACACATTCTTCTCTAGTGCACATGGAACATTCTCCAGAATAGATCACATTCTTGGTCCTAAATCAAGTCTCAACCGGTATCAAAAGATTGGGATCATTCCCTGCATATTTTCAGACCACAATGCTCTAAAGCTAGAACTCAATAACAAGAGGAAATTTGGAAAGAACCCAAATACATGGAGACTAAACAGCATCCTTCTAAAGAATGAATGGGTCAACCAGGAAATTCAAGAAGAATTGAAAAAATTCATGGAAACAAATGATAATGAAAACACAACGGTTCAGAATCTGTGGGACACAACAAAGGCAGTCCTGAGAGGAAAATATATAGCGGTACAAGCCTTTCTCAAGAAACAAGAAAGGTCTCAGGTACACAACCTAACCCTACACCTAAAGGAGCTGGAGAAAGAACAAGAAAGAAACCCTAAACCCAGCAGGAGAAGAGAAATCATAAAGATCAGAGCTGAAATCAATGAAATAGAAACCAAAAAAACAATAGAACAAATCAACGAAACTAGGAGCTGTTTCTTTGAAAGAATTAATAAGATTGATAAACCCCTGGCCAGACTTATCAAAAAGAAAAGAGAGAGGACCCAAATAAATAAAATCATGAATGAAAGAGGAGAGATCACAACGAACACCAAAGAAATACAGACAATTATAAGAACATACTATGAGCAACTCTACGCCAACAAATTTGACAATCTGGAAGAAATGGATGCACTCCTAGAAACATATAAACTACCACAACTGAACCAGGAAGAAATAGAAAGCCTGAACAGACCCATAACCAGTGAGGAGATTGAAACAGTCATCAAAAATCTCCAAACAAACAAAAGCCCGGGGCCAGACGGCTTCCCGGGGGAATTCTACCAAACATTTAAAGAAGAACTAATTCCTATTCTCCTGAAACTGTTCCAAAAAATAGAAATAGAAGGAAAACTTCCAAACTCATTTTATGAGGCCAGCATCACCTTGATCCCAAAACCAGACAAGGATCCCAACAAAAAAGAGAACTACAGACCAATATCCTTGATGAACACAGATGCAAAAATTCTCGCCAAAATACTAGCCAATAGGATTCAACAGTACATTAAAAGGATTATTCACCACGACCAAGTGGGATTTATTCCAGGGCTGCAAGGTTGGTTCAACATCCGCAAATCAATCAATGTGATACAACACATTAATAAAAGAAAGAGCAAGAACCATATGATACTCTCCATAGATGCTGAAAAAGCATTTGACAAAGTACAGCATCCCTTCCTGATCAAAACTCTTCAAAGTGTAGGGATAGACGGCACATACCTCAATATTATCAAAGCCATCTATGAAAAACCCACCGCAAATATCATTCTCAATGGAGAAAAACTGGAAGCTTTTCCGCTAAGGTCAGGAACACGGCAGGGATGTCCATTATCACCACTGCTATTCAACATAGTACTAGAAGTCCTAGCCTCAGCAATCAGACAACAAAAGGAAATTAAAGGCATCCAAATCGGCAAAGAAGAAGTCAAACTATCACTCTTTGCAGATGATATGATACTATATGTGGAAAACCCAAAAGACTCCACTCCAAAACTGCTAGAACTTGTACAGGAATTCAGTAAAGTGTCAGGATTTAAAATCAATGCACAGAAATCAGTTGCACTTCTCTACACCAACAACAAGACAGAAACAAGAGAAATTAAGGAGTCCATCCCATTTACAATTGCACCCAAAACTATAAGATACGTAGGAATAAACCTAACCAAAGAGACTAAGAATCTATACTCAGAAAACTATAAAGTACTCATGAAAGAAATTGAGGAAGACACAAAGAAATGGAAAAATGTTCCATGCTCCTGGATTGGAAGAATAAATATTGTGAAAATGTCTATGCTACCTAAAGCAATCTACACATTTAATGCAATTCCTATCAAAATACCATCCATTTTTTTCAAAGAAATGGAACAAATAATCCTAAAATTTATACGGAACCAGAAAAGACCTCGAATAGCCAAAGGAATATTGAAAAAGAAAGCCAAAGTTGGTGGCATCACAATTCCGGACTTCAAGCTCTATTACAAAGCTGTCATCATCAAGACAGCATGGTACTGGCACAAAAACAGACACATAGATCAATGGAACAGAATAGAGAGCCCAGAAATGGACCCTCAACTCTATGGTCAACTCATCTTCGACAAAGCAGGAAAGAATGTCCACTGGAAAAAAGACAGCCTCTTCAATAAATGGTGTTGGGAAAATTGGACAGCCACATGCAGAATAATGAAATTGGATCATTTCCTCACACCACACACGAAAATAGACTCAAAATGGATGAAGGATCTCAATGTGAGAAAGGAATCCATCAAAATCCTCGAGGAGAACACAGGCAGCAACCTCTTCGACTTCAGCCGCAGCAACATCTTCCTAGGAACATCACCAAAGGCAAGGGAAGCAAGGGCAAAAATGAACTTTTGGGATTTTATCAAGATCAAAAGCTTTTGCACAGCAAAGGAAACAGTGAACAAAACCAAAAGACAACTGACAGAATGGGAGAAGATATTTGCAAATGACATATCAGATAAAGGACTAGTGTCCAAAATTTATAAAGAACTTAGCAAACTCAACACCCAAAGAACAAATAATCCAATCAAGAAATGGGCAGAGGACATGAACAGACATTTCTGCAAAGAAGACATCCAGATGGCCAACAGACACATGAAAAAGTGCTCCATATCACTCGGCATCAGGGAAATACAAATCAAAACCACCATGAGATATCACCTCACACCAGTCAGAATGGCTAAAATGAACAAGTCAGGAAATGACAGATGCTGGCGAGGATGCGGAGAAAGGGGAACCCTCCTACACTGTTGGTGGGAATGCAAGCTGGTGCAACCACTCTGGAAAACAGCATGGAGGTTCCTCAAAATGTTGAAAATAGAACTACCCTATGACCTTGCAATTGCACTGCTGGGTATTTACCCTAAAGATACAAACGTAGTGATCCGAAGGGGCACGTGCACCCGAATGTTTATAGCAGCAATGTCTACAATAGCCAAACTATGGAAAGAACCTAGATGTCCATCAACAGACGAATGGATAAAGAAGATGTGGTATATATACACAATGGAATATTATGCAGCCATCAAAAGAAATGAAATCTTGCCATTTGCGACGACGTGGATGGAACTAGAGGGTATCATGCTTAGCGAAATAAGTCAATCGGAGAAAGACAACTATCATATGATCTCCCTGATATGAGGGAGAGGAGATGCAACATGGGGGATTGAGGGGGTAGGAGAAGAATAAATGAAACAAGATGGGATTGGGAGGGAGACAAACCATAAGTGACTCTTAATCTCACAAAACAAACTGAGGGTTGATGGGGGGAGGGGGGCTGGGAGAGGGGGGTTGGGGTTATGGATATTGGGGAGGGTATGTGCTATGGTGAGTGCTGTGAAGTGTGTAAACCTGGCGATTCGCAGACCTGTACCCCTGGGGATAAAAATATATGTTTATAAAGCTGTAAAAAAAAAAAGAAAAAGAAAAAAGAAAGGATGAATACCCAAGTTTTGTAGCAACATGGACGGGACTGGAAGAGATTATGCTGAGTGAAATAAGTCAAGCAGAGAGAGTCAATTATCATATGGTTTCACTTATTTGTGGAGCATAACAAATAGCATGGAGGTCAAGGGGAGATGGAGAGGAGAAGGGAGTTAAGGGAAATTGGAAGGGGAGGTGAACCATGAGAGACTATGGACTCTGAAAAACGATCTGAGAATTTTGAAGGGGTGGGGGTTGAGAGGTTGGGGGCACCAGGTGGTGGGTATTGTAGAGGGCACGGATTGCATGGAGCACTGGGTGTGGTGCAAAAATAATGAATACTGTTATGCTTAAAAAATAAAAAATTAATAAAAAAATATTTTAGAGCATTTATTAAATATAGTTGAGCTTTTAGAGCATAAAAATATTTTAAGCACACTGTATAGTGTATGTGTTTGGCGGTGAGAGGAAAGAACATTTTAACTTTTTTTTTGCACATTTCAGTCTTGTTTGGCTTGTTGCAAAGAACATGTATTGCTTTTGTAGTTTAGAAGAATAATCCAGTAACTTTTTGGAAGTGGGGTGGGTGAGGGTACTAGCAGCAATGGAGGCTACAAAAGCATAATTAAAGATTGGAGAGTAAATCTGGAAACAGAAGTTTGGCAGGTTGGAGCACAGAATGCACAATGGAAAGCAGCAGGTATAGGGCTGATGGTGACCAGAGGAAGGGTCATTTGTGCAAGGAAAAGGAGTGTGGACTTTATCCAGATGTACGTGGAAAATTATGTAGAAAAAAGAAATGCAAACTATTGGCTGTACCCCAGCAGTGTGAGAGATGAACTCCACCTCTTCACCAAAACACAAACTTTAATGTGGCTCCCTTTTACTCCTTATCAGGATAAAGTCCAAACCTAAGTCCATGGGTCTTATCACCAGTCTTCTCACTCCACCCTACTCCAACCTCAAACTCTACTCCAGTGATAGTAAACTACTTGGGAGTTTTTAGAAAGCTCTGCTTTCTCCAGGTTCTAAGACCTTTGCTTAGGCTGCAGCTTCTGCCAGCAGTGACCGTCCCCCATGCCATTCTTATTCTGCCTGGCTAACTCCTCAGAGCTCAGCTAAAGCACTCCACATCCTGGGAAACTCACCTCAGTCTCCCAAGGCTCAGTTTCCCTTCTAAGTACTCCCATATCACTCTGGAACTAACCTAAAAAGAGTAGTTTTGACATTTATTCGTGACCGTCCATTTATTGCCCACTTTGCCAACTAGACTGGAAATCCATTAAGGGCTGGTACTTGATATTATTCCTTGCTCATTCTTTGGTACCTAGCACAGAACACAAAACACAGATATCTATAAATAAAAAATAAAAATAAACAAATAAATGGATATCTTTAACTATACAAACCATCTAATCCCCTTTCTTATATTCCATGTTTTCCCAAAAAGTTTCTGCTTTAATTTCCTGTTTTATATGTGCTAGCCCATAGGCAGAGAATCCTCAACAGGTTACACCAGTGCAAGACTGGGTCCACACGACAGTCATATTGCTCACTGAAAACTAACAAGTTGGCATCGGGATTTTATATGTCAATCCTGTATCCTGGTTAATTTAAGTTCTGCCCTAGAGGAAAAAACCTCCAGGTGCTGACAAAAGCAGATGTCTGAGCATTCAAAATGAAGGGCCACAAGTCTAAACTATGGCAAATTACTACAGCAAAGGCCTTTTGGAAGGACTTTCCTGCTTACATCTGGACCTTGATTCATTCATTCATGCAGCAAATTAAATAACTCTCACCAAATGGCAACCTTCATTCTAAGCTATGACAATATAGCAGGAAATAGAATAGACAAGCTCTACATCATAGAATCGCATTCTACTGGGGATTAGCAGAGGGAAAGATAATGAACATGTAAAAATAAGATGATTTTAGGTAGTGCTAAATGCTGTAAGGAAAATTAAGCAGGATTAGAAATGATTAAAGTTGAGGGAGAAGGAGTGAACACTCCTTAGATATATGATCAGGGTAAGGCTTCTCTGAGGGGTGAACATTTGAGGAGAGTCCTAAGTGATGAGACTATTCTTAGTCAGGCATTAGAAAACCTGGAGCAGAGGATTCTAGTCCTACAGAAGAATAAATGTAAAATCTCTAAGATGGGAATGAGCTTGGAATATTCAAACAAGATAGAAAATCAATATGGCTGGAGCATAATGAGCAAGAAATATGATATGAGAACAACCAGAGGGTAGGTATAGAATAGATAATATAGGCCATGATAAGGAGTTTGAGTTTTATTCTAATGCAAAAGAAAGACATTGTGAAGTTAAGTAGGGAAGTAACAGAATCTGATTTATATTGTTAAATGGCGAATGACAAAGAATGAACTCTAAGAAGGCAAGAGTAGACACAAGAGGCCGTTGTCACGGTCCAAGTCCAACTTGGACTAATAACTTGTACTAGGATAGTAGCAGTAGACCTGGTGAGAGAAGTGGTTGGTTAGGTTTTGGATAATATTTTGGAGACAGAGTCAATAGGATTTGAATTTAAATTAGATGTTCGAGGGAAGAGGAAAAAAAGAATCAAAATTGTGATCTTTTGGCTCCTGTCAGAAATTCCTGCACCCAGGGCTCCTGGGTGGCTCAGCTGGTTAAATGTCTGCCTTCAGCCCAGGTCATGATCCCAGGGTCCTGGGATCGAGTCCTGCATCAGGCTCCCTGCTCAGAGGAGTCTGCTTCTCCCTCTGCCCCTCCCCTCCACTCATGCTTGTGTGCTGGCATTCTCTCTCTCTCTCTCTCAAAAATAAATAAATAAGTAATCTTTAAAAAGAAATTCCTGGGGCGCCTGGGTGGCTCAGTGGGTTAAGCCGCTGCCTTCGGCTCAGGTCATGATCTCAGGGTCCTGGGATCGAGTCCCGCATCGGGTTCTCTGACTCGGCAGCGATCCTGCTTCCCTCTCTTTCTCTCTGCCTGCCTCTCCATCTACTTGTGATCTCTCTCTGTCAAATAAATAAATAAAATCTTTAAAAAAATAATAATAATAAATAAAAAAAATTTTAAAAATAAAATAAAATAAATAAAATAAAAAGAAATTCCTGAACCTGTTTGCTCTTAAAAATCAGCGTTCTGCTGGAGAACCTTTCAATAACCACAACAAAAATTTCTGCTAGTGTATGACAATATTTGAATTACCCATATCAATTTATTGTAGAGAGTTCAAGAAGTTTATTTTGTCTTAAACTAAAGGTTTTTAGTTTCTGGTTTTTTTTTTTTTTTTGCAATCTAGAACACAGCTCATTTTCTAGAGACCCAAATGCTTAGAGAACATAGGCTTGTATCCCTTTATAAAGTATAATTTCCTTGAAATATTATAGATCTTTATGCCCAGAGCTTCTATTATCATTTCCTTATTTTCCTTATAATCTTATTTTCTTATATCATGGCCATACTTTGTATCACTGTTTTATGAATGTTAAAACCAAGGCTTAGGAAGCCAGGTAAATTATAGGAGAAGAAGAAACAGAATGGCAAGCCTGATTTCCTTAGTCAACCCCTTAATGTATTCATCGCCTTCTGTGAAACTCAGGAGATAGTATGTCTTAAAGAACTGTTCAAGGCTACAGAGCGATTCTTTTTCTCCTGAACTTAACTCCTCTGATGTTTTATATATTGCCTGGTGATAGTCTCTCACAAAATAACACTTTGAAATGTTATGCTACACTTATTACTATGCACAAATCTATAAGATATATGCAAAATATTATTAGGAAAATAGCAAGCAGGATTGACTATAACTTCATAGCTAGAAGAACTTAAAAAATTCACAGTACATATTTATTGTGTTAATAGAACACTGTTAAGGATGGAAAGTACTTAGGGGACACAATAAACATACTCCTCTTCCTACCAAGTTGTGAGCCAACTGAAAAACAGACAAAAGAGTAAACAACTGAGAACTATCACTCTTATTGATAAAGCTGATGCTGGGAACAAGCAGCATCAATGGGCCTCCCAACACTGAACTCTGGGACCCAGGCATACATATCACTGAGTCACAGACTAGCAGAGCAGGACAATAGAAACCCTCCCCTCTACCCATTTCAAAGACTTGCTCCTGTAAAATCTGCAATATAAAGAAACAGAGCAGAAGGCCAGATTCCTGATGGCAGCCTCACAAGAGTGAGGCTGGCAAGGAGCTGAGCTTTCTCACCTAGTTTCTCACCATCCAGCATCTTGCCAATGGGGAAGACACCAAGATAACCAAGAGGCTAAGAGCATTAATAGAAACCCCTGCAACTATACCACATTGCCCACATAATTTTATTGTCTTAACCTTAGTAGTCTCCAAACTGGAGTCAGTCTACCATAGGATTCTACAAGTACTTCCAAGGAGAACACAGATAATTTTTAGGAAATCAATTCCATTTATTCAACTTTTACCTACTCTTTCTTAAAACTGAGCTGCCTAAAATGTGACTGAGGTTGAAATGTCACAATAATTCTGTTTTTCCAACTCCCTTTAAAAACCATTCTTTTCCCACTTATAAAAAACAAGCATCCTCTCTCTCATCCCAGATCTTACCATGGCAAATGTTCCCATGTACAAAAAGCCTCTGAGTCACCACACAAAAGATTTTTTAAATCTTTTTAAAGACTTAAATAAAATATAAAACATTATATTGACTTCTAATATCTATGTCAATATTTAATTTAATCAAGGCAGGATAAACCTATAGGAAGATTCCCTGATTTTCCTTATCTTATACATATTCTGTTAAGAGAGAAGCATGGTGCTAGAAATTGGCTATTTTGGTCTGTGTTGGGGTGTTCTGAGTTTGGTTTTTTTTTTTAAAGATTTTACTTATTTATTTATTTGAGACAGAGAGCATGCACAGGGCATAGGGAAAGGCAGAGAATCCCAAATAGACTCCACGCTAAAACTGATGCAGGGCTTGATCTCATGACCCTGAGATCATAATTGGAGCTGAAACCAAGAGTCAGACATTCAACCAACTAAGCCACCCAGACTCCCCTGTGGTGTTCTAAGTTTTATCTACATTGTAGAGTGGGATGGCAGGAGTTATAATTTTTGTCCACTGCCATTTCTTCTTCCATTCCCCGATAATGCCAAAGAATACTGTAGAGATAGTCAAGAGAAATACTGAAGGAGGTTGAGCCCTACTTCAACTGGGTAACAAACTCACAGCAAGATTTCATATATCTATCTGAGAATTCAAGTATGGATGATTTGTGGAAAACATTCTGGTAAATACCAGTCAACTACAAGACACACCTGCTCATTAATGAGAAAGAACTTGATGTAAAGGCTCATTCTATGTCTCAGTTACATATTTCAGATGATTTCAAGGAAAAAGATGTTTAAAAATTCCAAATTTCCATCAACAGATCAATGTTACATGTAAAAGAAACATGTACCAGAGATAAGTCAATGTTCTGTATTTTCTTGAGAAAATATTTTCCATTAGTCTTCACCTAACAATTATTGAATATAGTAATCTATAATCACTACTCCCACCAATGTCATTGTCACTTGTTAACCCTCTCACCTCATTATCCACCCCTATCTTTTATGTAGATTTAGATATATAGTTTTCTATTGTAAATAATGCATTTAAAAATAATTATTTAATCATTTTTGGTAAGCCCTATACCTAATAGTTTTATACCAAAACAAATACCATTTTTTTTCTGTCATTTCCTAGTCTGTCTCTTAACAAAAATTACATTCATGAACAAATGGTTGGTGGCTGTAGGGGAGGAGGGACCTCCAACCATTTCACAGAGAGACATATTTCCAATAAAATTTTTGTTCTCTTTAGTAATGAAGTATAATTTATAACGTAGTTACGATCACTTACTTACTAATAATTGTAATTATAATTCAATCCAAAAGAAATTTTTTTTTTTTTTTTTTTTTTTTTTTTTTTTTTTTTTTTAAAAGAGCATAACTCCAGAAAACGTCAGGCCTTAACCGTCATCACTACTTCTAAGTCGGAGAGGCCTAGAATTTCTTTTTTTTTTTTTTTTAAAGATTTTATTTATTTATCTGTCATAGAGAGAGAAGCGAGAGTGAGCACAGGCAGACAGAGTGGCAGGCAGAGGCAGAGGGAGAAGCAGGCCCGCTGCCAAGCAAGGAGCCCGACGCGGGACTCGATCCCAGGACGCCGGGATCATGACCTGAGCCAAAGGCAGCCGCTCAACCAACTGAGCCACCCAGGCGTCCCCAAAAGAAATTTTTGACAGAAGCTTTCAGTAATAGAAAATTGTTTAAATTGTGAACAAATATTTATTGCAGAAAAGAATGATAAGGTAAGCAATAAAATATATTTGGACATAAAATACATTTTTTAAATTTTTGTGGGGAAGTAAAATGAAAATACAAACTCAAAGAGAAAAAATAATGTAAATTTCTGTAAAAATGGATGATGACGAGTATTTGATTTCTATGGAATTTCATTAAATGTATTTTAACACTTTTTATTTTAAAATATTCGTGTTTACTTTAGCCAGAAATTACATCTTTTGCAGCTAAACTTGGGACAAAAAAATTTTACATGTCAACTTAAAAATTAATATTTAGGGGGTATGTCAGCAAACTGTATGGAGACCATTGCCTTAACCCCTTCAGCTTACCCACTGAAATCCACTTGGGATATGGTTATCCTCCTTGGATAAAAAGTCAGCATCAGGGCAGTGCTGCTCCCACCTTCATAAGGTCATTTCTCCAAATACAATGTTCACCTCTCTTTTGAGGTCTCCTGGGGTCACTGGTAAAGTGTAGATTTTGTTCCCAGAATACCCTGAATGGGACACAACAGCATATCCCTAAATCAGCTCTAATGCTGTTCTGTGCCCAAAGCTATAACTGATAACCTATTCTATTCCATCTCAAATTATGTCCCCTTACCTTTTTCAACATTAACAGAAGTTCTAAAAGAATGTCAAACAATAACATCAAAATATTCTCTAAAAATTAAGAACAAAAAAGATGTGTTCAGTTTGATTATGACCCTCCCCAATACCAATTTTCCAGGGAGAAATGAAAAGTTTAGGTATTAAATTATGTTCTTCTGGGGCGCCTGGGTGGCTCAGCGGGTTAAGCCGCTGCCTTCGGCTCAGGTCATGATCCCAGGTCCTGGGTTCGAGCCCCACATCGGGCTTTATGCTCAGCAGGGAGCCTGCTTCCTCCTCTCTCTCTGCCTGCCTCTCTGCTTACTTGTGATTTCTCTCTGTCAAATAAATAAATAAAATCTTTAAAAAAAAAAAATTATGTTCTTCTAAGTCATAGCCCAAAATAATCTGTACCAACTTCCTATGAAATCTAAAATTACTGTCCCACACTGAACTTTCATGATCTTGTGAATTAAAGTTCAAACAAAAGATTTTGTCACTCCCTAGCAATGAACTTAGCTCCCAAAATTGAAGCTCCCCTTCCCCCAAAGGGCCTTTCTTGTTAAGCTCACCCCAAACATCCCCTGGCATAGGCAGGCCCCTGTGAAACTTATGGTATTCTGAAGTAGCAGAGCAGAAAGCACACCTTCTGTGGGAGGCCTGGGAAAGGGGAAAGGGAGAAGTGGGCTGCACACGCCAAAGTTACACATCAGGAAATTTGCTAGCGGCCTGGAATAGAGTATTCAGAGTTATGATAGTGGCACCCAATCCATACTTCAAGAAACATCTGATGTAGAAGTGTTTTCCCCTAAAATAAAGAAATAGAACAGAATTATAAGAAATAGGCTCCCTTATTTAAGAAATATTTATTGAGCACAAATTTCTGAGCTAGATTTGCTGGGAGATTCATAAGCAGGTCAGAGCTGGATGCTGCCTAATGACCAACCACTAATATTTGTAACATATATGTATATGGGTAGGTCACATATTTTAGGTTTTTGCTGCAGCAGTGCCCTACTTCCAGTACCAATTTTTGTGTTAGTGTAGATTATGTTTGTTTGCTAGCAAACAACTACAAAAATCTCAGTGGTTTAGAAAAGCAGAGATGTATTTCTCATTTATACTACTGCGTATGTTCGCTGAGGGCTCTTTTCCACTTTGTCCTGACTCTAGGACCCTCACTGATAGAAGCAGCCACCATCTGAAACATTGTTAAGATGACAAATTAAAGAAGGCCGCAAATTCTTTGTCACTCTTCTCCCTAGTCTACATCAAGAGGTGGAGTTTGTTTTCTCCACCCTTTGAAACTGAGCTGCCCTTGTGAATGCTTTAACCAACAGAATGTGTTATTTCTATGCCTAAGACTTACAAGACCTGGAAGCTTTTACACTTCTGAGACTCTTGAAGCACCATGAAGAAATCAGGCTACTTTGCTGGAGAAGCCATGTGAAGCGAAGGCCCTGGGATAACAATGTGAAGAAGAAAGGCTTGGCCATTCTAGCATCCCATACAAGCCTCCTCAGTACTCCAGCCCCAGAAAATACCTGGCTGGGACCACAAGAGATCCCAAACAACATCAGACAAGTGCTCATGAGCCCATTCAATCCACAAAACCATGAGCAATAGTAAAAATGGTTACTGTTTTAAGTCATCAAGATTTGGGGTGGTTTGCTATGCAGCAACAGATAACTAAAACATCCCTTCACTGCACCAAAAGGAAAGAGCATATGAGAAATTGTGCATTCTTAAAGCTTTTACTTGTAAGTGACACAGGCCACTTCTAATCAACATTGCACTGGCCACACTGAGTTCAAAAGAGTAGGGAAATGCAAGTCTACTCTGTGTGTGGAAAAAGAAATGGAAATATTTGGTGGTTAGTACTATTATCTCCCAGAGAAAGGTCAGGGCTAAAGAGGTACACACTCCATAGAGAAGACAAGTAAATCAGTAAGTAGATAAAATGTCAAGAAAAAAAGAGTAAGGAGCGAAGAAAAGAACATAGATAACAAGAGATGCTTGTAGATGACCTCTGGGCAAGGTAAGGATGAATATAAGGAAGAAAAGAAAGGTAGAAAAGATTTAGAAAAGAAACATCTACAGAGGTAAAAGGAGACATTTAGGGATCCAAAGGAGAGTTTCAAGAACAGAACAGTCAAAAAGAACATAAAATAAAATGGATGGTATAGGCAAGGAATTTGTAGATATTCAGAGATCAATGTGAGCTGATATAGTCACAGGCCTGCCTGGGACAGAGGTAGAATTAGAGAAGTAAATGAAAGATAATAGAATTTGGATGGTTGGAAAGGAAAATGAAGGGTACTCTTACTGAGAGTAAAGTCTTGAAGTGGGGAATAAATTTAGCAAATGGGAGAACAGGACTAGATATTATAAAGGGAAACACATCAATGTAATAAAATTTATGTGTAAAATAGATTAGGTTTGCTGCAGAAGGGGAAGACAGGGAAGCCATTTGTGGATTTATGGAGACCTATGACTGCCAGCTGAGATTTCTAAGTGGTTTCCTTTAAATATCTGAGCACCACTGAAGACAGGGTGCCTAAGTAAAGGAATTAAGTATACAGAACTAGTACCCTCATGTGGAATGAGGAAGGGAAAGACAGAGCAAGCCATCAGTGAGAAAATTACAGTATTCAAAGCAGGAGTAGGATATTCCTACTGGGAGAATTTGTTACCTGCTGGGGGCTAGGGTGAGAACTCCCTTAAAAACCAGTTCAGGAGGCTTAAAATAAGTTGCTCAGAGAACTGGGGGTGGGGGGAAGGTTGGGGGAGAGAGAGTTTCAAGTGTGGAGTTGAGATATTTATGTTATCAAGGATATTTTTTAAAAAATTTTTTTAACTTTTTACTTCCGTGGCAGACAAGGTTGGTTACCTACCCAACATTCCCTACCCTTCTTTCTTGACAACAGAACTTCAGTGCTGCTCAATTCCTCTCTTCCCTCCAAACCATCAGGGAAAAGAAATCTACACATATATGATTGACATCCAAGGTAAATCCTTTGGTTTAAACCAACTGGTTTAACCACTCAGCTAGCATCTTTCCAGGGAGTGTGTGGGGTGGAAAGAGGGTTGGTTTTTAGTGCCCCAATGCCAGAGGTGTGCTACTGACATTTAATGGGAAGAGACCAGGGATGCTAAATGTCCAGCAATGCATGCCACAGTCCTGCATAAACAATGCCAAAATCTAGATAAACTCTTACCAATCATGGTAGTCCCAAGCTCCTTGTCAGTTACTGTTTCAGGGAATAGTGACCCACTGGTGAATAACATATAAGTAGTGGCCTGCTATGAAATCTCTGAGGTAGTTTCTTCCTGTTGTTGATGACATCCCAACTGTATGACACCTGCTACTGCTACAAGCATCCATCTTCTCCCCAAAATCAGTTTCTTCCCAATCATCCTGTTTCCATCATTGGCATTTCCTGTTACCAAGTCCTCAAGCAGTTTTGGCTTTTAACCATTAACCTCAGGATGACTACTCACTCAGATTTGCCTGGGACAATCTAATTTTAATCCTGTTCTCCAGGTGTAGAGTGCCCCCTTTCAGTTCTAGAAGTATTTTTAGATTGAAGGCTAGATTATATAGTCACTTACTTTTCCCAACTAAACGCTGTTCACTCTGCCTCAAGAACGTACCTTTAAAGCAGGCGTAAACCAAACTATGGCCTGTAAACTCTTCCAACACTTCTGGAGATTAAAAAAAAAATGTTGAAATGGTTGAAAAAAATCAGTATTTCACGACCCCTAAAACCTCAGTATCCATAAATAAGTTTTATTGTAATACAATCATGCTTATTCCTTTAAGTATCTTTGTGGTTGCTTTATTATAACAGAGTAATAATTATGAAAGACAGTGCCTAATATACTAACATTTGGCCTTTTATAGAAAAGCTTGCAGACCACTGTTCTAATGCCACTTAGTTCTAAGTTTCCTAATTTCTTGCACAAATACCGTAACCTATTAATTTCTTTTCCATTCTTTTCTCACTCCAATCCTTAATATCCCTGGTAATCCTTCTAGAGAAGTTTTCATCCTGTCACTTGCCACTGTAAAATCTTCAGTGGCGGGGAGTATTAAGTCGAAGACTATCTGTTCACTGAAGATTACTAACCTAGTCTTCCAAACTTTGCTCCTCCTGACTACTTAAAGCTTAAATGGACCACTTGCCGTTTCCCTAAAAAGTACTTCAGCTCCTATCACACGCCCCCCCATTGCTTGTCCATGTCTCTCCTCCATCGCACGGGTTCCTCAAGATAAAACCCAAACTATTACTAATCCACCTTCATTCACTCATCACACCCGTAGTTCAAAGCAGGTTGTTCTTGAGGTGGGCGTAAGGGAACTCACTGACAACAAAGAAAACAGACTCGGGCAGGAAAGAGCGAGTCAGAATTGAGTGTTTGAGGTAAGGGGCCCAGAATTAGACTTCAGGGGTGACATTTACACCAGATTTTTTAAGGACTTGGGAGTCCTTAAACTGTAAATACAGCTGAATGAGAGAAGAGAAGGACCACCTCATTCTATGCACTTCCCTACCGCCAGAGACTATGATTTAAGGATTAACACCTTTAGTCTAAAACCTGAAAGAAAATTCTACAAGAAGAGCCGTGACCAAAACCACCCGGGAGTGGTTGCTCGGTGCCAGCGCAGACAGCAAGTAGATTCCGGATGCCCAACAACCCGGGTGAGGGCTCGGTGAATTCATTCTCCGCCAGGAAGACTCCCGCCGGCAGCCAAAACTTTTGGGTGGTAGCTTTGCGCGCCCACGCTCCAGGCTTCCCGACAGGCGCTACGGCACCCAAGTGAAAAAGACACGCCCCTCAATAGTTTGCGCCAGCAATTAAAACTGTGTCGTGGCCTCCCAGAAGCCACCAACCTGCGCCTTCGAAAAGGCGACCAGACCAGACCCCGTCTCCGCGGCAGGCTCGGCGCACGTGAAATCCCCATGCGGACCAACAGCGAAGAAGCGGGAGTTCGCGGAGGCGAACTCAGGTCTGGAAACGGAAGGGATTCCACGGCGCACGCGCATTGCGAGGGCCCGGGCAGAGCCTGCCTCCCAGACAGGGTGCAAAGGGAAGGAGAGCGCGTGGCGCTCCGGAACCCGCGCACGCGCCGTAGTCTCACTCAGCCTTTGCGCGCGCGCGGCCGGCGCAGCATCTTTTCCTCAGGCCCGCCCCTCTCTTCTACTTCAGCTAGCCAGGACGACGAGCGAAAGCAGGGAAATGTGGGGCGAGGTGGGCGGGGCGTCGCACGCGAGCGCGGTCTGCTAAAGAAGGGAGGGGGAGGGAGAGATCCAAGACAACGTTACCCCGTCAACACCCAATGGAGAGCAGGCTTGACCCCGCCCCCTCTCCTCATGTTATTGGCTGGGAGGCGCCAGATGGGCGGGGTTGATCGTGGGGTTGGGGAGGGCAGGGGGCGGGGAGGAGGAGGAAGGCGCTGGCGGGCAGTGATGGCGGCGGGTGATGGGGACGTGAAGCTAGGCACCCTGGGGAGTGGCAGTGAGAGCAGCAGCGACGGCAGCAGCGAGAGCCCCAGCGGCGCGGGAGCGGCAGCACAAGGGGGCGGCTGGGCGGCAGCAGCGTTGGCGCTTTTGACGGGGGGCGGGGAGATGCTGCTGAACGTGGCGCTGGTGGCGCTGGTGCTGCTGGGGGCCTACCGGCTGTGGGTGCGCTGGGGGCGGCGGGGTCTGGGTGCCGGGGCCGGAGCGGGCGAGGAGAGCCCCGCTGCCTCTCTGCCTCGCATGAAGAAGCGGGACTTCAGCTTGGAGCAGCTGCGCCAGTACGACGGGTCCCGCACCCCGCGCATCCTGCTCGCGGTCAATGGGAAAGTCTTCGACGTGACCAAAGGCAGCAAGTTCTACGGCCCGGGTGAGGAGTTGGAAGGGGAGGGGGAGGACCTCCTACAGCTCAGGTGCGACCCCCTTATGATGGGGAGGCCCCTGGGCTCTGGGTTAGTTTGCCAAGCCTTCTCGACGTCTGGACCCCTACGCCTTGGCTGCTGCACCTGGGACGGCCCGCCCCACACACACCCCCATCCGCGGGCACCTCCAGCTTTAACCCCGTGAAGTCCGGGTTTCAGTGTCGCCCCAGGAACCAGCTCTCAGCTTTCATCTTTCTCCCATCCCGTTCTTCCACGAAGCTTTTTCTTGCGCTGAATTTTTCAAGATCGTTTCAATTGTCGCCTATCGCGCTGGCCCACAACCTTCCCTGAGCTTTCTGATTCCTGGGATGGGTGGGGGCAAGAAGGACGGGAGATTTCTAAAGTAGGGACCCAAAGCTGTAGGCCAGGTAATTCACAGTTTTCCTTTATTAACTCTGTTTTACCATGATCTCACTTTTCTTCCTACTATTCCCCGTAAGGCCACGTTGAGGTACACGTAGTTCCAAGCCCCCACCGTTTAGCTTGTGAAGTCTGGACATAAAAGCAACACCTCAGACTTTTTTTAAACCAGTTTTAGTATGGAGATGCTTTCCAAGATTAACAATGTATGTAGGATGAGGACAGACCAGAATGTAGATCTTAATAAAGACTGGCAAGGATAGTCTCCTTGAGTTTTGGGGGTGGAGCTCAATTACCGAGCAGGCGGGCCTGTCTGGTTTCTTTTTCTTTTTTTCTTTTCTTTTCTTTTCTTTTCTTTCTTTTTTTTTTTTCTGATAGTGGGAAGGCAGGTATTGAGATACACGTTGATAATGACTTACTGTGTTTTCACTGAGCAGAAAAAATTTAAGAGCTCTAAATCCACACCCCAGTACACCAGTTCTGCAAGTTAAAGATTTTTAGAACTTTACTTTCAGAGAACCCTGTGTGTAGGATAGTTGGGTTAGAAACGCTTTTTCTACAATGTACTTATAGTTTACGTTTCAGATTATGCTAATAAACTTGAGTTCAGACTTATGGAATCTGCTAGTATACAATAAAATTGAGCAACATTGTATACATGTTGGTTATGTACTGATTAATTCTAAGCTTAAAAGAAGTAACTACAATAAAAAATAAATAATGAAATTAGGGACTTAGAGTGACCTGGTGTTCAAAAGAGTACATCCAAGCCTTAAAGTCAAAGGGGTTGGCAAGTCTAAAAAACAGTTTAGTTTTCTTCTTGATTTAATCTGTTAATACATGAGATTTACTGGCACTTGCAAATATGTACTTCTGATTTCAGTGCTTGGTGGCTAGAATATGTTTTAGAAGTGCTTTGGTTTGCTGTTAAGTGGTATAGAGATAAGAAATTGGAGATTTTATGTGTTGAACTGTTTAATTTCTTAGTTGCTTGTATTTTTGTGTGTAGATCTACATTCATTTTAACCAAGTCCTAGTGCTCTGGTTGTATAAGTATGAAAAGCAGATGTCTACCTACTTAACTCTGCTGAAATGGTTAATACTATTTTGTTCGTTTGTTTACTTTAAAGTATATGGGACAAGAGAATAGGGAATAGGCCCAAAGCACAGTAATTAAATGGACAAACCAAATTAAATAATTTTTTTAAGTGAAGGATTTACACAGTATTTTGTACCTGAAGTTTGTTCTTCATTGATATTCAAATGTATGTGCAGAGATTAGAAATTGTGTACAGGTTTAGATTTTTAATATAGCACTTACCCAACTAAAAAAAATCTGCTTTTGTAACCCCTATTCAAAAGGACAATGAAACAAACAAAGTATTAGTGCAAAGAAGCATCTTAGTCCTTACATATTATGCCTTGCCACTATCTGAAAATAGCTAGGAAAGGCTGTCATAGACACAGTTTAGCAGCCTTCAGTGGCAAATGTTCTGCAACAGAAATTAAAAATTAAGATGAGAGGGGCGCCTGGGTGGCTCAGTGGGTTAAAGCCTCTGCCTTAGGCTCAGGTCATGGTCCCAGGGTCCCAGGGTCCTGGGATCGAGCCCCATATCGGGCTCTCTGCTCAGCGGGGAGCCGGGTTCCTCCTCTCTCTCTGCCTGCCACTCTGCCTACTTGTGATTTCTGTCTGTCAAAAAAAATCTTTATAAAAAAAAAAAAATTAAGATGAGAATCATAGATGTGATGTAAATAGCCTTTGTGTGATTTGAGCATTGAGGGGGCTCCTCAGATAACAAGGGAGAAGTCAGTTTTAGGTTGGCTTCCACCAGTTCGCAGGTCTTAAAGAAGAGCCTTATAATAATATAATATATAATATATATAATATATAATATAATAAATATGTATTTTCTAAGTATTTATTGATCAACCTAGTATAGGTGTTTGGAATGTTATATTATGGAAAGGAACTTGAAAGTGGCCAGATCATCTATGGGCTTGGAATATGTTGATATTTCACATTAATAGAAGATGTAACACTTTTTCCAAAAGTCTTGAAGCCAAATTTCTGACTATGAAACAAATATAAGTTCAGTTTGGGTTTTAATTTTTATTTTCATCCTCAAGTCAGTTGAGCACTTTTTTTTTTTTTTAATTTTTACTTATTTATTTGACAGAGATCACAAGTAGGCAGAGAGGCAGGCAGAGAGAGAGAGAGGAGGAAGCAGGCTCCCCACTGAGCAGAGAGTCTGATGTGGGGCTTGATCCCAGGACCCTGAGATCATGACCTAAGCTGAAGGCAGAGGCTTAACCCATTGAGCCACCCAGGCACCCCTGGTTGAGCACTTTGTAACAGAATGATTCAGAAGCAATGATCTTAGCCTGACAATCTTAGTAGTTTGAAAGAATGAGGTAAGAAGTCAGAAAACCTCTTTTCTATGACTAGCTAATATATCTACTCCCATTTCACAGTATTGATTTTAGAGTTAAAAATTGTTTTGTGAGTCTTTTTTTCCTATGTCAAAAATACTGGTTTCTTTTTTCTTCTTTTTTTCTTTTTAAACACTGTTTTCTTAGTAATTTTTAAGGTTCAGGTTCTTAAAAAATTAAATATTGACAATTTAGTGGAGTAAACACATCTTGGCAAACAGTTGGCATTAACTACATTTGTCATCATTAAATTTAGTAACACTTTAGGCACTTGGCCAGCATGAGAGGAAAGTGGTCATATAAGAAACAATGAATATGGGAGGAGAAAGGAAATAAGGTTTGTTAAGCACCTACTGCATTAGATCCATTAGTCATCTCCACAATGCCTCAGGGAGGTTAGTAAGTATTCCTGCCCTCAGATGGGAGTCTGAGGTGTAGGTTTTTTTGGGTAAATTGGCTTGGGTCATACAGACATGGCATTCAAATTCAGATATATTTGACCCCAAAGCCTATTTGTACTTCAGGTAAACTATGTTCTGGGATAAACTTCTAGAGAATCTTAACTGTTGTTTTTATACCCTCTCCTGGTTCCCATAAGGTTATAAAGCCTCAGACATGCTTGCATGGCTGTATGTTGTGCTGTCCAATATGGTAGCCACAGATCACATGTGGCTTTTTAATTTTAAGTTAATTAAAAATAAATACAATTAAAATTGACTCCCTCCATCACACTAGCCACATTTCCACTACTCAGTAGCTACATGGCTACCATATTAGTGCACTTTATGGAGTATTTCCATCTTCCCAAAGAGTTCTATTTAACAGCATTGATTATAGAGGTCAAGGTAGAAGGACGAGGAAACTCCATTTATTGAGCTTATTATCTCATTTCATTTTCAAACAGCCCTAAGAGATAAGTAATGTTTCCATTTTACAGATGTGGCAACTGAAACTCAGGGAGGTTTTGCTCAAAATCACATACTCAGTGGCAAAACTAAAAATCAAATAGTCTGTCTTCACAGGCCATCCCTTCCCATTGTATCACTACAAAATATAATTTCATATGGTTCTAGAGTCATAGAGTAGGAAGACTGGAACAGATAGTATAATTTTAAGTAACTTGATTTAATATTAGTACAATGAAATTGTACCAAAATAGTGGGGATGGTGTTTTTTTTTTTTAAAGATTTTATTTATTTGACAGGGAGTCAGCAAGAGGAGGAACACAAATGGGGAGTGTGAGAGGGAGAATCAGGCTCCCCGCTGAGCAGGGAGCCCCGATGTGGAATCGTGACCTGAGCCGAGGGTAGACACTTAGCAACTGAGCCACCTAGATGCCCCCAAAATAGTGTTTTTACTTATTCTAATAGTTTATCCTGCATTTCTGAAATTTAAATATATTGCTTCCCCCTTATTCCAGGTAGCATACTGTTTGATACAGACCAAAGCGGCATTTTCTCCAGCTTACCTTTTGAATTCTACTGGAAAAGAAAAAGTCATATATAAAAGAGGTACCCCATGAGATATAAAAGAGGTAATCTTTAGGAGGATGGGGAAAGGAGCACATGTGCTTCTCAAGTGTTTTTCCTCCTTTTTTTAAACTTTATCTTCAGTATATTAACTTTTGTTTATAGTTTGCAAAATTGCAGTTGAGGCAAGAGTTGCAACATATAGACTAGGCCCAACCTGACCTCTTCCTTCATGGATGTACTATTGACACTACTCAGCTCTCATCCCAGCTACTTGGTTTGAGGCCAACTGGGTCTGTTTGGGCTAATGGCCATACATACCCATTAACTTTCAATTAGCAATAATCGCGCCTCGGATAAACCTCATTGGCTACGATACTGCCACTGCGCAAAGCTAACTTTCAGTAAAATAAAAGGATCAGCTAAGTTTTCTGATGAGTTTTGATACTCTGCTCAAATTTATACTAGTTATTTCTATAATACCTACTCTGAGTTCAGCATCATTCCATTGTTTTTAATCTTTAAGGGAATTGTATTTGTGTTAAATGCTAATGCTAAGTATTAAAGGATAGCTGAAAGCATATATGAAACCAGAATATGTTATTCATGCTGGAAAAAAATAGATTTAGTAACATCTGGAGTTAGCTATTCAAATTCTTTAAGTAATTCTTTCAATAATTCATGACCCAGAATGTCTCCTCCCCTCTGTACCCATGACAGACATCACTAAATAACTGCTATATCCTTAGAACCTGCATTCTGTTTCAAGATCACTAACATGGGACTTCATCTCCATTTTAAATACAGAGAAGGAATTCCCTGGATTTCATTACATTGTTGCTTAAATAAAATGAGTTAACTGAGTTTTCAAAACAGGTGGGATCCTACCTGTGTAGAGTTTATAGTATATTTGGGAAAACAGACAAGAAACAAGCATTCAGTATATAATTATAATTTATAATTAAGTATCCTATGAAAGAAATGAGTAGGATCTATAATAGAGGGTAACAAAGAACTTTAGATGTTCAAGAAAGGTGCTTTCCATTTATATTAGTTTATCAAAAAAAAGGGGTTGATATTTAAGCAAAAACCTAAAGGAGTCACCCATACAAAGATTGGGTGTGAGAATGTTCTGATGCCATCTAACACTCAATCTAGAACTGATCATATTGTGTTAATCAGCAGAGAAAGAAACATCCTTAACTTTACTAATTTTGAGAATTGACTTCAGTCTTCGTTTGATTAATATTACCTCAGTGATTCTTTTTCCTCCCTGTTTTCCACTGATCTGTGGTTTATTATTCCTTTATAGTATAGGTAGATTTTCTTTTCACTGAATCTAGTATCAACACTTCTTTAAGATTTTATTTATTTATTTGAGAGAGAGCACAAAGTGGGGGTGCGGCGGAGCAGAAGGAGAGAGAGAAGCAGACTCTCCGTGGATCAGGGAGCTGGACTCGGACCTCAGGCTCCATCCCAGGGCCCTGGGATCATGACCCAAGTGGAAGGTGAAGGCATACATTTACCCGACTGAGCCACCCAGGTGCCCCTCAACACTGTCTTTAACAGCTTAATTGGTTTATGTTTTATTGTTACTTACACATTTAGATATATTTCTACCTTCTTATTTAGTAATTTAGCTTTGTCATACTTGCTTTTTTCTCCCTTTTTTTCTTCACAGATTAGTTTTTTTTAGTTCTTCCACTTTTTAATCCCTACTTATTTGGATATATCTGTTAACATTCTTTTAATGATATCCTTAAAGGTTTTGCTATAGAAGACCCTGTTCTTCTAAAGGATATAGGAATGTTAGCCAAACATATCTTTGTGAATTAAAAAAACTCTCTTTAAAACACTTTACTGTGATTTAAGAGACTATTTCTTAATAAATATACAAAACTACCATGTATACAAATGTGGATGGTGTCCCTTGGGGTTGTGTAGTATACAGCCATATGTTGTGGCCCTAGTTTAGAAAGCTTTTACTCTAATCCTTCCCTCACCTATTATCTATGGTATTGTATTACTCTTAGACTTGTAGTTCTACTCTGTTTTTTCAAACTCCTCCCCCAAATTGATTTAAGTATTACCTTTTTTTGTTGTTAGCCCTCATTTAAATTTACCAACATAGTTGCCATTTTCTTTATTCACAGTCATTTCTTGCATCTCATTCCTTTGTTTAGGGTTCAGCTCTCATTTTAGTGAGGTGTGTTCTATAGTTGTCTTACTGACATGCAAAAAAATTCTGTCTCCGTATGCCCTCACGCAGGAATAATAGTGTAGGTTTTGGACATAAAATTATAGGCTGGCTATTTTATCTCAGATCTTCAATAGTAGTATGCCACTGTCTTCTACTTCTCTTCAAGTCTGCTTTTGGTTTATTTTTATTCATTTGATTAATCTGTTTTTCCCTTTGTCTTAGGAATTTTACTCTTACTAGGATTTGCCAAGGTGGGGATTTTATTTTATTTTTTTTTTTAACATGGGCCAGACTCTACTAAAATTTGAGAATGTGTGTCATCCATTTATTTTAAAAAATTTGAACCCATTACCTCTTCAATTATTGCCTCCCCCGTTGTCTTCTAATAGATAGACTAGCTTTTTATTCTATCCTTCATGTTTCTTAATCTTTCCTTAAGGTTCTATCTCTTAATTACTTCAAAATTTTAAGCAAACATACTATAGTTCTTTAATCTGCTTGTATTATTCTGGGGATGCCAGTTCTCATCTGTTATATATGCTCACTCCATGGTGGTTTGTTTCTTCATGTAGTTTGTAATTTTTACTACAAAAACTTAAACCTTCAGCAATTATAGTCTTTTTATTTCTTGGAGATTTTTTTTCTATGTGCTTCCTTAAGTCATAGGTTATAGAAGTCTTCCTGTAGAGTAGTTTAGATATATTTCTAAATAGGGCCTCAGGAAGTTTTTTAAAAACTATATTTTTATTAGATTATACATATTCAAAATAGAATGTTTTAAAGCATGTTCTGTAAAAAACAACCCAGTTACCACGTTCCCCTTCCTAGAAGTGAGGAACCAATCTGAATATTGTTCCAGAGCTATCACCTGTAAGTATAAGCATGTGGATATGCATTCCCTAGGTACTCCCTCCACACACACACATTGTTGCATATTGTACAAACCTTTTATATCTGGAGAGCCTTTCATCTCAGCATAAAAAGAGTCATCTTATTCTTTTAAGTATATGCATATTCTGTTACATGAATATATCATAATTTAACTATTAATAAACATTTGTTTCCAGTCTCTTACTAATAATATATAATAATATAGTGTAGCTATAAATATGCATGTACATGTCCTTTTATACATGTGAGTGAACTTACAAATTCCTAGAAGTAAAAACACTGAGTCTTAGGGTATGGGACATTTTTTAATTTGGGTACTTATTTTTGAATTGCCTTCCAGAGAAATTAGAGCAATTCATACTTCATGAAAATGCCTATTTCTCACCCCTTTGCCAGAAGTATGATATTCAACTTCTTGGTCTTTGTCAATCTGAGAATTAAAAATGGTATCTCAATATTTTTAAATTTACATTACTCTTTTTTAGTTTGGTTGGACACTTTCAGAATTTTGAGTCATTTATGTTACCTATAAATTATCTGTTCAAAATTCTTTGCCACAGTTTTTCAATTATGGTATTGGTCTTAGAGGTTTTAGGTGTTCTTTAAAAAATGAATCAACCTTAGCTGTAAACATTTTTTCCTAGTTTGTCTTTTTACTTTATTTATGGTGTTTTTGTAAACCATACAGAGATTTGGGGTTTTATGTATTCGAATTTATCTTATTTTTATGGGTGGTGAGTTTTCTATCACAAGTAACTTAAAGATTTTTTGAACTAAAACGATTATTTTTAAAAAATAGTAGCTTTTTAAACTACTTTTATGATTTGGGTTTTTTAGTTCCATTTGGAATTTAAGATGTGAAATAAGTATTTTTACAGGAAATTACTTAGTTACCCCAACACTATTTATAGAATAATTTTTCCTCCAACACTTGCAGTATTACCTTTATTGTTCTCTAAATTCCAATAGATATTTAAGTCCATGCTATTTCTTTTTTTTCCCACATTAACATTCTTGGTTTATTAATCATCTCATGAAAAATCTGCACAGTAACCAGAGATAAACCCTCTGCAGCATCTTTACTCTTTCTGTTCAGCCTTCAGCTCACTTTTTGTCAGCACCAACATTGACTTTTGCAGTCCCTCTGACTTTCTTCATTCTGTTCTTGTGTTCCTTTCACTGTTCTCTTGATGTCTTTTTCTTCTCAAGACAGGCCACGTCTTGCGAGTCTATGTTTGGGTTCATTTTTCTTTGCATAATCCAAGGAATCATAAATCATCCCAAAGCCAGTTGTCCTACCACCATCAAATTGGGTTCTGAATCCAAATACAAATATGACATCTGGTCTTGTACATGTTGGTTAGTTTTTCCTGAATATCTGTCTTAGCTACTATTGTCTTTGCGGAGTGAAGGACATCAATGTCCATCTGTTTCTGCTGAAATAGTCGGTTAGTCATAAACAGCCTGGTCGGATAGTTATTGTGTCGTTCATGATGGTATGGTGGCCAAGCTTCAAGCATTTCGGGAGGAAAAGAGCAAGTCCATGCTATTTCTTCACCTTAGAATCCTCATTCTCTAGGGGCTGTGTAAACTCAGTTCCCACTCTCACATCTTCGCAGGCGGTTTTCACTTTTCAGTCTTCCTGGTCTCCACCCTAGCTGTAAGCCCTGGGGCCAAGTATGCTGAGGTGGACCCACAGTATTGCTGACAGCTTTCTAGTTTGAATTTCAAAAACAAGATTGAGTTGGGGGAAGTATTTTAACTGCCTAAAGTTAGGGCCAAACTAGATAGATACTTTGCCCATTTTATACCAGTGCTTTCTAAGATTTGCCCAATGTTAAATGTTGGTTGAAGCCTCTAGAACCCAAGTATCTTGGCTCCTTGAGGAGTGTTCTTTCATTTTGACCACACTACCTTCTCTCTGAAAGTCTCTGGACTTCCTAAATTTAAATATAAAAAAATAATATTTATTACTTGGATTTCTTTTAATCACTTTTATATTACTGCTTTATTTATTCCAAGGCCATTGTGATCTTATTTGGAATAAATCACTCAATACCAAGTATAATTACGTTTGTTTTTTTTAAAGTTGTTTTAATAATCACAAAAGACTTTTCAAAATAGGCCAGAAAACCAGGCTGTTTATAAACTTCAATGGATTGTAGTTTGATCCTCAAAGCTGTAGTTTTTATACAGTGGAAATAATTGAAGTATTCATTCTGGAATTTTCTCCTCATCATAAATACTAATGTAGGTACACAGTCATCCTAATAATCACAATATTATCTGTTAACATATTTTAGATATTTTATTTCCTCCTGGAATTTTCTATTCATTAAATTACTCTTTAAAACATTTTCTTACAGGGGTACCTGCATGGCTCAGTGGGTTAAGCCTCTGCCTTCAGCTCAGGTCATGGTCTCAGGGTCCTAGGATCGAGTCCTGCCTCGGGTTCTCTGCTCAGCAGGGAGCCTGCTTCCCCCTCTCTCTCTGCCTGCCTCTCTGCCTCCTTGTGATCTCTCTCTGTGTCAAATAAATAAATAAATAAATAATCTAAAACCTTTTCTTACAGTGACCATAAGTTTTTGCCTTTTCAAAAATAACATTACCACATTCTACCTGATTATATTAAAGTTAGCAGTTTCAGGATTCACTAACTAGTAGATTTATTGAATTTTGAACTTTAAAAATCTGTGTGGCAGGTTGTGTTAACTCTTAAAGGGTCTTAATGAAATCTGAATTCTAGTATAATGTCATTTTGACATATTTAACATTATTTTTGAAAGATTATTTTGGGGCGCCTGGGTGGCTCAGTGGGTTAAACATCTGCCTTCTGCCTAGGTCATGATCCCAGGGACATGGGATTAAGCCCACAGTGGACTCCCTGCTCAGTGAGGAGTCTGCCTCTCCTTGTCCCTCTGCACTCCTTCCTACCACCCCCAACTCATGCTCTCTTTCAAATAAATAAATAAAATCTTTTTGAAAAGAAGAAGACTTATTATTAAAATGATGCCTTAGAACATTTGTTATATAGGTATATTTAAGAGAAACTGCTTTGGTTGAATAATTGTTCATTTTTTTGTAGCAAGAATTTTCTTGAAATTATAAGTCCACCTTTGTATCAGCAAATATAGTCAAAATAACAGTTTATATAAGTACACTGGCTTTTTTTTTTTTTTTTTTTTTTTTTTTGGTAAATTACAGCAAAAGACTTCTTATCATTTAAAATTTGCTTTCCTTGGGTAGTTCTCTGTTATTTTAATATTATATATTATAGCCAAGTATGGTTATCAAAAATTGGAATCTGTAACATTAATGTTTGTTGGTAAGGAGTGTGGAATGGGGAGGTATTACTGGCTTCTCAGATAACACTTCTGGTTGAATCATGAATGCAGAGAAATGTACTTTATGTAGACCTCAGATCCTTCTTACTCTGAGCACATCCATCCAGTTCCAATTCTAGTTGTTAATGTTATGTTCTTTATGATCTTACAGGAAAAAATAAAGAAAACTGTTCAAAAAGATCTTTTCAGAAATTAAATGCTTCCTGAGGGGAATCTTAATGTGGAGAAGACAGCTTATATATAGTTTAGAGGGTGGGACAATATGTTAATCGCTGAATCATTATCTTCTATTCAACAATTAGTATTCGCTGAATCATTATCTTCTATTCAACAATTAGTAAAGCATCATTTTTCCTAGAAATGGGGTTGGATTATTACCTGTTGACTCAAGTTCATGCTTACTAAATCAGCCATCTAAAACCAAAAAAAAAAACCTGTTTTATGAAGTTTTATTTTTACATTTATTCAGTGTTGAGGTCTCCTTAGAGAAATTGGCAGAGAATTTTATTAGAGAATCCATTGGTACATAATTAATATACTCAAAGATGGAAGAGTTTCTGGACTCTGTTTTCTATAATGACCATCTTTTCTTCTCTCCTTTTTACCACTTAGATGTGTTTAGTGGTTTATACTCTGAAGTACCCTGAAGTAGATTGACTTTTGCAGGCTAGGGAGGTAAATATAATAAAATGATAAGCTGTCGATGTATACAGCTTTTTTGTTAATCCTCTTTCATTTTGATTTAACAGGTATTCCAAAGTATCTGTTCCCCTGAGATTTTGCAATTAATGAAATCTTCCAATTTTCAGGGTTGTTGTTCCATCTTTGAGTTTGTGGATCCTGTGTGTTGTGTTTGGGGTAGAAAAGTGGAGATAGTACTTCTGAAGTCTGTTGGTAATTTTAGGCAAGTCACTGAATGTCCCTGCTCCTGTTCATCTGCCAGGTGAGGAGGGCAAAAATTGTTCCTTCTACTTTGCAAGACCGTGAGAGAGGAAAGTCACATTGCTAGAAAATTCTTTAAGAAATTGAAAACTATCATTTTACATGTGTAAAGGTTTTTACAGCCCTGATCAATTTTATTTTTTATTTTGTATGTATGACTCGTCACTGTTTTGTCAGCATTACTTTGTTTTGGAAAAAAAAAAATCACACTAGTTCTATCTATCTCTCTTATCTATCTATGGCCTCCATCTGGGGAAAAATAGCTATTGGCATAAAGCATGTGGAGTTATGCAGAAGAAAAAAAAACACACAACTACTTTTCTTTTCCCTAGGGACTGTTTGTTCTTGCTTAATTTTCAAAGTTAATATTTCTCTAAAATAATTCCAATTTAAGGAACAATATTGAATTTCTTTCTCTTAAATGCTAAATACCCAGGGCACCTGGTTGGCTCAGGGGATTAGGCCTCTGCTTTCCGCTCAGGTCATGATCTCGGGGTCCTGGGATCGAGCCCCACATCGGGCTCTCTGCTCAGCAGGGAGCCTGCTTTCTCCTCTCTCTCTGCTTGACTCTCTGCCTGCTTGTGATCTCTCTCTGTGTCAAATAAATAAATAAAATCTTTAAAAAAAAAAAAAAAGCTAAATACCCTATGCAAGGTCAGTTGATACAATGGGCAATGTTTTGAAGGTTATAAATTTTGGCCAGTTATAAATAGTGTCCCAGTTTCTTATGTAGAAGCCAAATTTAAAAGTTTAAAATGGTAGCCTCAGTGTACACTGATAGGAAAGTGATTAAATTGTAGGTATGTATATTCATTCAGTAAGAATGTGTATAACCATTAAATAGTACTTGTGAATGTCACCTAATATTAAGTAGCAATATGGAAAATACTTAAGAATAGAAAAAGCAGGATTAAAAAATACTTTACTGGGAAGAATTACCTTTATTTTCGTGTTAATGCATCAGTACCTAATAATGCTACTTTTCTGGGGGGAGGGTAGAGAGAGACAGCGGGAGAGGGAACACAAGCAGGGGAAGCAGGAGAGGGAGAAGCCGGCTTCCCACTGAGTAGGGAGACCAATGCAGGCCTCGATTCCAGGACCCTGGGACCATGACCCAAGCCAAAGGCAGACACTCAACCACTGAGCCACCCAGCGCCCCAGTAATGCTGCTTTTTAAATTTATCAGAAATGCCACTTCTGGGGGCGCCTGGTTGGCTCAGTGGGTTAAAGCCTCTGCCGTTGTCTCAGGTCATGATCCCGGGGTCCTGGGATGGAGCCCCACATCGGGCTCTCTCCTCAGCAGGGAGCCTGCTTTCCTTCCTCTCTCTCTGCCTGCCTCTCTGCCTACTTGTGATCTCTGTCTGTCCAATAAATTAAAAAAAAAAAAAAGAAAGAAAAAAAAGAAATGCCACTTCTGGCTCCATGCCATAAACTTTGCAGAGAATGGCTTTCTTACACCTCATGAACTTCATGGTGCAGTGTTTTCTGTAACTCAGATTAATGTTGATAAATGTTTAAGATTTTGTCTATTTAAGTAGATTTTGAATTCTCATAAATGTACAACACATATCTTACACAGATTCTGACACATAATCTTCAGTTTCCTAAATGTTTTCAAATACGAATACGGGTGTAATCATTACGCTGCTCACTTAAAAATTAAGGAATTTTCTTGTTTACTTCTCTTAGAAAGTATTTTATTTTGTTAACTGGACAATAAGCTCTCTTACTGATCACTCCATTGCTCATAATAGTATTTCTGGTTTTAAAATTATTTTCTCTAGGGGCGCCTGGGTGGCTCAGTGGGTTAAAGCCTCTGCCTTCAGCTCAGGTCATGATCCCAGGGTCCTGGGATCGAGCCCCACATCCGGCTCTCTGCTCAGCAGAAAGCCTGCTTCCCCCTCTCTCTCTGCCTGCTTCTCTGCCTACTTGTGATCTCTCTTTCTGTCAAATAAATAAAATCTTTAAAAAAAAAAATTATTTTCTCTAAATTACCTTTGTCATATACAGAAAACTGTAGCTTCAGGGAGAAAAAATGGTGTTGTTGTTGTTGTTGTTGTTTGTAAAATTAGGTATTTTGGAAATCTTTTCTTTTTTAAGTATTGATTTATTTATTTAAGTAATCTCTTCACCCAACATGGGGATTGAACTCATGACCCTGAGATCAAGAGTTGCATGCTCTTCCAACTGAGCCAACCAGACACACTTAATTTTTTTTTTAGATTTTATTTATTTATTTGACAGAGATCACAAGTAGGCAGAAAGGCAGGCAGAGAGAGAGGAGGAAGCAGGCTTCCTGCTGAGCAGAGAGTCCAATGTGGGGCTCTATCCCAGGACCCTGGGATCATGACCTGAGACAAAGGCAGAGGCTTTAATCCACTGAGCCACCCAGGCGCCCCCAACACTTCTTAATTTTTAAACCTGCATTTTAAACAGAAGATCTTAAATGATCTGCTGTGTGGCCTAATATGAAGGCAGAAGTAACTCTTAAAAGATATTTATTACAAAAATAATTTTTTAACAAGTACACAACCAAAATCAGAAACAGACCCATAAATACCAAGAACAAACTGATAGTTGCCAGGGGGAAGGTGGTTGAGAGAAGGGCAGTGGGAGATACAGGCTTCCAGTCATGGAATGAATTAATCATAGGGATGAAAGGGACAGCATAGGGAATATAGCCAATGGTATTATAACAGTATTGTATGGTGACAGTGGTAGCTACACTTAGTAAGCAAAGCATACTGTTTAGAGTTGTCATATCACTATATTATACACCTAAAACATAACATTGTGTGTCAACCATACTCAATTAATAATAATAAAGAAAAGTAGTAATAATAATTTTCTAAATAGCCAGACCTTACCAATTATATGAAGTAAATTTTTTTCTTTTCATTCCCCAGAAAAGGCTGCCACTGTTTGTATTCTGGTTTGTATATGTTTTTCACACATATATAAACACATGTATGTGTATTTTTTTAATTCAAAGCAAATTGTATTCTATATATACATACTCTTCTGAATTGCTCTTTTCAGTTACTCTATTATGGATTTCTGTCTGTGTATACATATAGAGATACTTCATTTTTGTTGATAGTTATGTACGTTATTCTAGTAAATTAATATAGTATAATTTAACCAGTTTCTTGATAGGGAAAAGTAGGTTTTTACAGTTTTGTTTATTATGTGTTTTAAAGAACTAAAGTGTCTTTTTTATCATGTATTTGGGTGGAGTTTTGCTCACCATAGGGGAATCTGCTCAAAGTAAAGGATGAAGATCGAGAGTTACTACTTATTTGAAATTGCAGCTAATATTTTGGAAGAAATTTACTATGTTTCTTTTTTTTTTTTTTTTTTTAAGGGAGGGAGGGAAGGAGAGTGGGAGGACAAACAAGCGGGGAGAAGCATCAAAGAAAGGGAGAAGCAGACTCTCTGCTGAGCAGGAGCCTGATGTGGGGCTCCATCCCAGGACCCTGAGATCATGACCTGAGCCGAAAGCAGATACTTAACCAACTGAGCCGCCTAGGCACCCCAAAATTTACTTTTTCTACTTTATGCCAGGCACGTAGTAGGCATTGAGCACTGACGTGAGTAAGACAACTGCTGCTCTCAAGCACAAACTTTAGGAATGGCTCATTTCTGTCAGCATAAAAATTATGCCATTCCTCCCTAGAGAGGGTAGTTACTAATTCCTTGGACAAAATCCTAATCATTTTGTGTCCGTCAGAACTGTTGGCGTGCCTGCGTGGCTCAGTTGGTTAAGCGTCCAATTCTTGATTTCTGCTCAGGTCATGATCTCAGGGTCATGAAATCAAGACCCACTCGGACTCCATGCTGGGTTTGAAACATGCTTAGGATTCTCTGGCTCTCCCCCGTGTCCCTTCCCACACCACTCCTCACTCTCTACCCCTCCCCAAAATAAAAATAATAAAAACTTAAGAAAAAAAAAAAAACCTGTTCCTTAATAGGCACATCTCCTATTTCCCAAGAGCTGTGACAAATAAAAACCATTGTTTAATGACTTTTCATAGTTTAATAGGTAATTGTGAATATATTCTGGTAGTCAGGTGATACTTATTTTGAAAATGGGTCACATTTCTGATAAAATCAATCGTTCAGCAAAGACCTATTGAGCATCTATCTGTATGTGCTATGGGTTGAACTAGTCACTGGGGGTACAAAGATGATAGTCTCTGCTTTTATACGACCTACTTTGAAAAAGAGAAAGAAGAGAATATTTTAGATCCATGGTTGACTTGAGTCTTTAACAAATGCTCATCTAGTGGATGTTCTGTTGATTATTTTTAGATGCCACAATTAATTAACAGCAATCAGTGAAACATTATCTCCGCTCAAACAAACCAGCTTCCAAACCTAACTGCTTAAGTTTCCTCTTCTCCCTAATATGTTATACAAGTATACATTATACAAACACAAGTTTTGAGGTATCTGAAATTTAAATTTTAAATTTTCAGTGAAAAACTTTACTTTGTTCTACAGGCAGATTTCCAAGAAGTTTCTTCTCATTATCCCATTTAGTATCTGTCATGTTTTGAAATTAAGGCTGTGTACCAAGTATGAGTCATTATGAGGTTTCCTTTATTTGGCTTTTTCCTTTGAGGCATTAAATAATGTTAAGGTAATGTCAATAATTTTTTTTTCCTCCCCACCCCCTCAGCCGGTCCATATGGAATATTTGCTGGTAGGGATGCCTCCAGAGGACTGGCGACATTTTGCCTAGATAAAGATGCACTTAAAGATGAGTATGATGATCTCTCAGACTTGAATGCTGTACAAATGGAGAGTGTTCGAGAATGGGAAATGCAATTTAAAGGTACCTTCATTTTGTCGGGTTCTATGAAAAGAAAGTGTATATTATTTCACATTCCTTAAGCATCTAAGGATATCTGTTTTCATCGCCATCATTATTTGATGATAAAAAGCTAAATATGAAAACGATTGTTACATATTATTATTTAAAAATCCATATTTAAAAGTTGATTTGTTACAAACTATAACAAAAACTGTGAAACCTTTAGTCTTATAAGACTTTTCAATTAAGATAAAGTATTTTTAAATAATAAGCTTCTATTTAAAACTGAATTTTATTTTGGATATTGATACTATAATTTATTCCAAAATGATTTTATTGATCTTACTCACAAACCATAATGAAAAAATATCTTTCCCCTTTATTATGCCCTTGAGGCATCCATTATTACCACGTATGTGACAATCCAGATAGCTATTTACGTGACCTATGCATCCCTTGGAAATACTTCTTCTGGCTTCTTGGCATTTGAACCAGTCCTACTGTAGGAAGCAGTCCTCCTATCTTACCCTCCTGGGTTGTCGGTTAATTCACTTAACCTAGGTTCAAATTCCCGACCAAGAAATAAGTAAATATGGATCACCTTGGACACCACGGTGTTCTAAATTAATACCTGACAACATAAAACAAGCAATATTAACAGAGATGTAAGAAAAGAGTTTAATAGGAGAAAGAATAATGCTATGACTGGAGCCACACACTAGCTCTTAAAGAACACAGGATAATAAGTAACAAATGACTTTGCTTTTCATTTGGTTTATTTTCCTGGAAAGTACTGACCTATGTCACATTTTCTCCCTGAGAATATTTTCTGGTTGGATCTACTTACCATGATCTCTTAGTGATTCTCATGAAATGTCTTTGGTTAAGAACTGGTATATATGGAGCACTCTCCTGCAAAGCATAGTCCCCAAGCTTTGTAAATTCCTTATTCCCATTTTCTTTTGTTCAAGCCTTACATGTATGCAAAGACTAGCCAAGGTGAGCAATAGGAACAACTTAGCCTATTGTATATAATTCTAAAAGAGGCAAACACCTTCCCCATTGTATGATGGAATAGAGCAACAAATTTGATCACTACTGATTTTCTTTTGATGTATTTTTCAGAAAAATATGATTATGTAGGCAGACTCCTAAAACCAGGGGAAGAACCATCAGAATATACAGATGAAGAAGATACCAAGGATCACAATAAACAGGATTGAACTTTGTAAACAACCAAAGTCAGGGGCCTTCAGAACTGCAATTCTTATTACTCCCTTTCACAGAATGTCCGGCGTCTTTGGGTTTGGTTCACCTGCTGCAAAAAACATTCAACAGATTCTATACAAGCTAAATGAGTCTCACTATGAAGATTTGAATACTAGACATTATTTATGCTGCCAAACTCATTTGTTGCAGTTGTTCATAATGTCTGGTGGGGCGTCATCATCCTGAAAAGGAGGAAACGGACTTTTTTTTAAAGAGCAAGAAAGTTACAAGGTTACTCCTTCCTCCCTTCCTTCCTTCCTTCCTTTTTTCTTTCCTTCCTTCTTCCTCCCTCCCTCCCTCCCTCATTCCCTCCCAGCCTTCTTTTTTTTTTTTTTTTTTTTTTTTAAATCAAAGACAACCAGATATGTATTTGCTACTTAAGTGTACAAATCTCCTCAAAAACAGCAAGGGATTCATGTGCTGTGTTCTTGTTTAAGCTTTGAGGGAAGAGTCCTGGGCAGGAGAGGTTGGGGGTGCACATCAATTTGAGTAGTTTAGGTTACTGAAACATTAAAATGTGAATTCCCAAACTTCTCTTTTGGGTTTTGTCAGGGAAAAGAAAAAAACCTTTATTTCTAAGAAATTAGGAAAAGGGATTTCAAGTGGATCTAAGTCAAAGCTAATTCCCCAGTAGTAATATCATTTGCAACTAGTGTTTATCCCTTCCCTTTCCCTAGATCAAATCAATATTAATTGTGCCTTATTTCACTTACATAGACTTGAATTATTTTAGGGAAAGCCCCTATGTGAATTCAGAAGTCACTACAAGCAGCATTGAGACTGAAGTTGGGATATTCTGTTGACTGCAAAACCTTGATGTCATTCTGTGTATATAGAATGTAAAAGGAATATTCAGTGTTACTGCCACATATGTTAATATACACAAACTTAATTAGCATTGTAATGGCCAAATGCATTCCCTCCTGCTTTTTCTCTTTAAAAAAAAAAAAAATTGAAAAACAGATCAACTCTGTCCCCCAACAGCTGCCTAATTTTAGGAGTCTGACCCTCACATCTCATTGGTGTGGGTGCATGGGGCTGTAGTATGGATGTTGTATGGGTGTGTCTGAATGTGTGTGAGAGCGCCTTGGAAGGGACTCTGCAGATACTGTAAATATCAGTACCGTTTTAATAAAGCATGTACAATAAACCAAAATAAGCTTGAGTTGGACTTTATATACAAAATGTAAGCCAGTGCATTATGATACCGTAGTCAGGATTGTGCATTTGATTCAAGATAAGGAAAAATCTTGGAAATGAAAAGCAGGCACTGGTTAAACAAGTCGTACACATTGTACCACATTCACTGTAACTTTAGGAAGAAATTCCACTTTGTGGAACATTCTCAAGAGATCTGAGATTATTCAGGTAAGAATTGATAAATAAAAATGTACATATTTTTACTTTATATTTTGATGCCAACTGATTATACTAGAAGTAATAGCACCAGGTGGTAGTTACTGAACACAAAATAATAAAGGATATTCTACTGATAGGTACTGAATCCTTCTATTATTCATTTATAAAAACCCTATGTATGTCAGGTACTTGATTTCATCAGAACTACTTAGGTTCTTGGTTGGGGACAAGTTACACCAGAAACGATAATTTTAACAAGTCACCAGTTAAAGAAAAGACTTACTCTTGAGCATAATATAGGCAGAAGCCATCAGAGAAAGGGGAAGTTTAAACTGCAATAATAAGCTAAAGTATGTAAAATACTACATTCTATTATCTTTGGTCTTGGGATGTTTTGTAGAAAATGATGAACTTCAGCCAAATCTTTGCTGAAGACTGGTTGTAAAGACTGAAGGGTGTTGGTAAATGCTTTGTGTGTTTTTATGTAAAATATTTTCTAAACAAATTTGTTAAAGTACATACCCTCTGTAGTAAACATATAAATATATATATATATATATATATATATATATATATATGAATCATTTGAGCCTGAAGTTCAGAAGTAAATCTACACTTGTGAATAGAGAAACCCTAAATATCCATGCAGTAAAAATTATGCAGTCTGTTAAGAAAATTGAGTAATTTTGTGTTTTGGACTTGAAATAAACCGTGTTCTACAGACAATTCCTCAATTTTAATTGAGTGTTTCTCATTCTCAGGTAGTTTGCTGGGTAGGCTTGGAGTAAGGGGATGGGAGCTGTGGTGGAATTTTCCTGATTTCCTCCTTAGCCTCTGTTTCCCTAACTTTCCTGATTAGAACCACTTGAAGTGCTTTAAATATAAATCCTTGGTCCCTAGTCCAAACCTACCACACACTGAGCCAAGAATTAGAAGAGAATGGTTTTCAGACTTTATCTGTGAGAAGTGCCATGGTAATTCTTGTGGTCAGGCACATTTGAGAAACCGTTCTAATCTTTTCAAGTTATATTGTCCATCTTTGTCATCCACTTGAAATGGAACTTACTCTTGGGTAATTTTGGTCTAATTTCCTGTATTTCATTTCATATCATTCCCTAAACTCCTCAGAGTTAGTTTTATCTGGAGATTGCACATAAAAAATTTTAATTTGATTTTTTAAAACAATTTCTTTACTCAGATTTTTATCTTTTGATACCCTCTCAAAGTTGACATGTTTTTCAAATCTATACGGTTTGTACTAGTCTCTTTCTCTCCATTAAGAAATGGGCATGTTCAAATACAGATCAAGTTTTTAAAAAACTTGACTGTGATATGAAGGCTTAATATTTTCCTGACAGTAATCAGTAATTCTACCAGCCTTTTTTTGAAATCTGTAGAATCCAACACTATACTTACCTCTATCTATAATCTGGAAAGCAAAGTTTATATATTGAACTAGGACTGAAAAAAATTGCTTTCTAGAAAACTGACCAGACTCCTTATCTAATTATTCCATTTACTTATATTAGTAACTGGGAATGCAGCAAACTGCTAGAAGTGTATGCCATTGGCATGTTAACATAGTGTAAAACCTTACAGAGTTTTTATGGATCAGAATAAGCTGGTACTAAATATATAAATATGTATATAAAGTTTACAAGTTGCTTTGAGCATAATGGAAATGAGTCATCAAATATTATCATGATGGTTCTTTTCCTCTGAGTTAAAAGCAAATACTTGGGGCACCCTGGGTGGCTCTGTTGGTTAAGCATCCAACTCGATTTCAGTTATGGGATCGAGAGCCCCATTGGGCTCCGTGGTTGGCGGGGCATTTGCTTTCTCTCTATCTCTCTCTCTCTCTCTTTCTCTGCCTCCAGATCACCTCCTGCAAGCTCGCATGTGATAGCATGTGCTCTCTCAAATACATATTTTTTCAAAGTACCAAATGTTCAAAGATAGCTTTTGAGTATGTGTGTCCCACTAAAGTCAGCTCTCAATTTGGTAGATTCTGATAACAGATTATGACCTATTTGTTGTGGCAAGAAAGTTCAAATAAAGACCATCCAACTTTACTGTTTTTAGGCAAGAATCATCATTCCCAGGCAATATTAGAAAAGGCTGTATCCCCTCTTCATCAATTCCCATAGCACTATCTGTTACATAAAACAACTTGTATCTTGCAGAATATGCCCCTAGCGACTTAACCCACTCCATTCTTCAGTCTGAATTATAGTGTCCTCCACACCTTCCCAAATTAACTGCCTTTCTGGATCATTTGTTCCATCTTAGAGATGAAGGCTCCAACTCAACTCAATGCCCTAGAATGAATGAAGGAGCCCCCCCCATTCCATGCCTCCATAATATCATACGTACCTTTGTTTCAGTGATTTACTATTGTGTTATAATCATCTGTCTCCCCTGATGAGTCAGGGACCAGAACGTACTCCTATTTGAGGCCCAGTTTTTTCCCAAACTTAGTACAGTGCTGGACACACAATATTTGCTCAAAATGTTTTTTGTTAAAGAAATTTACAAAATGAGAGAGTAGACAGACTAACAGTTTTAAAATGGGGGCTCCAAGGAAGCATTTTAAAGGCTCAGAAGAGAGCCTAGGAACTGCATGAGAGCAGCACCTCCACTTGGCTTTGCCTCCTGGGCTTGCAAGTAGGAATTTACAGTCTGTCCTACAGAAAAAACGTTCAGAAACCACTGGTATAGATGATGTTTAGTACCCTTTCAGTTCGTGAATATATCTCAAGGGCAGAACTATGCAATCAAAAACATCTAGCAATACTTACTCTATGGCTGCAAAATACAGATTTATCTTCATGGCACAAGTAGATGAAGGCGCAAGCCTGCAGTGCAACCCTGACCTGAGTGCCTATCTAATTAAAAGTGTTTTGCACCAGCTGCAGTGTACAGGCTGCATCAAACGGGTGACCAAAGAAACAGAGAAAAGGAGAGGACTTCCATTTTCCCCCCTTATAACTAAAAACATTCATCAGTGCCTTGAAATCCCACCCGAGGAGTCCTTTGCCCCCTCCGCCGTGGACCCTCCAACCCCCACCTGTATCCCCACTACTCCCATCACAGAGGTACTCATCGCAGTTGCTAGTCTATTCCAGTGGTAATTTAGAAAAAGACAAGTTGAATTGATCTTGCCCAAAATAAACTGCGATGTAATAAAAATGTAATGAAAACAGTCCAACGTGCTTCACTTGCCTAGGAAGAAATGCCATATGTGTAGAGGAAGACCTTTGCCCTTAAAACCTGTGCCAACAGTGAAAAAGGAGACAAAAGCAAGATAAGATAGGAATAAATCACCTTTCTTATGTAAGAAATGCAGGAGCAAGCATTTTAATTCCTTCTGTGTTTCAGCTGTATCTGATGGAATGAGTTTAGGCCTCGAAGGTCTGCTGCTTTCTGGTGACCTTGAGCAAATTTCTGAACTTGTCTGAGCCTACTTTTCCTCATTTATAAAAGGAACCAATAACGCCTACCTTAAAGGTAAGAAATAAAGGCCACCACTGACCGCACGACATGCACTACACATTATCCCTTCTTCCTCTGCTTTGCAGTGGTAGAAAGCCATTTGAAGTATCTTTTTAGGTGGTATATAATTTTCTTTAAAGTGAAAATATGAATAACCTTTTGTTAATTAAACCTGTAGTCCTAAATCAGAAAAATGTTTACTAGTTTACTAGTATGTTTACACTATCTATTGGTAACAAAATACTCTCTTTAGTAATTTAAACTTGTGAGATGGAGGTTATCCTGAAATCATTTGTGTAAATTAATCTGTAGGTGAGCTATAAGAGACAGAACTAAGTGATTATAGTAAGTTGAAAACCCCTCATTGCTGACTATCTTCACTGGAGAACAGAGAGCATGTCATGCATAAGTTAACTCTCTTTAGGAGCAAAATTGCAAATGCTGGATTGCAATGAGGTTACCAGTGTATTTGCTGTTTAGCTTCACAAATTTGTGTGCATTTTTCAGTTAGCCTTATCTCAACTGCTACGCAATAACTCAGGATCATCTCATGACTCAACTTGTGTTAAGCAAAACTAGTGATTGGAATGGCTTTAATATATTGCAAATGTACTATCCAAAGATTTTCCTCAAATGACCGAGTCTCCTAAAGTAAATTCAAACCTCAGTCATCCTAAATGAAAAAAATCACAAGACCCACATTCTCTCTAACATATATATTCTTGAGCTGTCAGAATTTATTCATAATGGCTATGTGTCAATTTGAGGAGTCTATGGTGCCTGTTTGTCTGGTGAAACACTAGTCTAGATGTTGCAGTGAAGGTATTTGTGTGATTAATATCTATAGTCAGTTGACTTTCAGTAAATAAGTAAAATCTTTTAAAAACGGGGGTGGGGGGGACTGGGTGGCTCATTCAGTTAAGCATCTGCCTTCAGCTCAGGTCATTATCCCAAGATCCTGAGATGGAGCCCCCACATTGGGCTCCTTGCTCAGCGGGAAGGCCTGCTTCTCCCTCTCCCTTGGCCTGCCACTCTGCTTGCTTGTGCATTCTCTCTCTCTCTCTCTCTCTCTCTCTCTATATATATATATATATATATATATATATATATATATATATATAATAAGGGGCACCTGGGTGGCTCAAATTGTTAAGCATCTGCCTTTGGCTCAGGCCATGATCGCAGGGTGCTGTGGTCAAGCCCCTCATCAGGCTCCCTGCTCAGTAGAGAGCCTACATCACCCTCTCCCTCTGTTACTCCCCCTGCTTGTGCTCTCTTGCTCTTTCTGTCAAAAAAAAAAATAATAATAAGTAAGTAAATAAATAAATGAATAAAATCTTTACCATCAGTTGACTTTAATTAAAAACAGATTCCCTCATAATGTGGGTGGCTTTCATCCAGTTAGTTGAAGACCTTAACAGCAAAGACTGAGATTTCCAAAAAAAGAAGTAATCTGCCTCCAGACTACAACAGAGAAACCCTGCCAGAGTTTTCGGCATGTTGACCTGCCCTATAGATATTGGGCTCAAGACTTAAACATCAACTCTTACCTGAATTTCCAGCACACCAGCCCTACTGATTTCAGACTTGCCAGCCCCAACAATTGTTTAAGCCAAGTTCTTAAAATAAATTATTCTCTCATTGTCTGTCTACCTATCTTCTATAGAGACAAATCTCTCTCCATATAGATATTTAATTTCTAGACATCCAGAGATTTAGATATATCTATATTTATATCTATGTTCAAAGATTTAGATATATCTCTATCTGCCTCCTGTTGGTCTGTTTCTTTGGAGAAGCCTAACTAATACACTACTATTTCCTAATTATTAATATACATGAAACTTTAAAAATGTTCATTTTTGTAATTAAATGACAAATCCCCTCTTAACTTGGTTCAATACCTAATGCTTGATCTGACATGGTCACCTGGACTTCAGTTTCTGAACTTGAAAAATATTTTAGCCATGAAATTACCAATATGTCTCCCATTGTTCCATATACAATCTGAAGTAACTTTTCATCTCTGAAAGAAGATTTCATCAGAAGTCATGACACAGGTGCTTGGGTGGCCCAGTCAGTTAAGTGCTTGCCTTCAGCTCAGGTCATGATCTCAGGGTCCTGGGATTGAGTCCCACATCGGGCTCCCTGCTCAACGGGAGTCTGCTTCTCCCTCTCCCTCTGCTACTGCCCTTGGTTTTGCTCTCTCTATCTCAAACAAATAAATAAAATCTTAAAAAAAAAAATCATGAGACAGACCAAGAGGAAAGATGAACACAATTCTTCTGCTCTCAACAATGTGAAATCTAGGAAAAGAACATAATCTAATAATTTTGGTCAAAATCACTTACATTGACCCCAAGATTGATTTTTTTAAAAAATTTTTAAACAATCATTTAGAAATAAATTTAACAGAAGTAACATGAAATCACTTTCTTTTGGAGGGGGTGAGGGAACTTCAAACATTTTAGCTAAGAGAATGTTTAAAATGACCCTGGCCCACCTTCCATTCTTGGTTCTTCTCCAAAGACTACTATGATCTTCCACTCAGTGTGTGTCTTTTATTATTTTTTTTCAAAGCCTTTGTATTTGTATGGCTGTGCCTGTAGAAATATTGCAAAGCTTTGGTTCCAGAATCTGCAGACTAACTGCCTCAGTTTAAATCCTAGCTGCGTGACGTTAGGCAAGACATTCAACTTCTCCATGTCCCCATTTTCAAATCTCTATGATGGAAATAGTAACAATACTTAATTCCTGGGGCCATTTTGAGGATCAGCAAAGCACTGAGAACAGTGTCTGGCACAGAGCAAGCACTATAGAATATTAGCCATTATCATTGTCCCCTTCCCTGTTTTTTTTTAAAAACATAAATGATATCCATCCTATGCTATGTTATTTTGCAAACTTATTTGTCGAACCCATTTATGTACTTTTGGAAATATTTTCATATTACAGATAAAATCTACCTCTTTTTTTTCAACTACTTCAAGACTCATTTCCATCTAATGATTTCAAACAGTTCCTTCATACCTAGAAGAAATATCTATGTTTATGCAAACAGTTTATCACTTTTTCTACATGATTCAGGAAACTAAAGTATTGGGGAGAGAACCCTACTTGGTAAAAAGCATTATGGGACTATTTGTACAGATATCATCACTGAGTATCAGATGGGGAAGGGGATAAGATCCTGCCATTGCCTGAGCCAGACCTCTCACCACTTTTGGTAACCTCCATTCATTTTTGAGCCTTGGCTTGCATTTACTAAAGAAGATGACCCAACAGAGATACAAGCAATAGGTCATTAGCAAAGTTACCGTATTCTAGCTGTCCTATTTCTCACTTCTTCCAGTGCTGCCTCACTGCCATGAGTAAACCTGTGTGTTTTTTCAAAGAAAGGCCAGGGGAAACAGATGATTGGCATGGTTGAAGGTGATGTTTATATTGTCCATCTGATTACTTCTGAAGTTTCTTTTTGAGGGGATATCCTCCTTCGGACCCAGAAAGGATTAGAAATTGTTGCTGCCTCATCTTGTGATGTTGGCATCCATCCCCAGAGGAGGCGTTGAGAGAGCGTTGGAAAAGGGTGAAGACAGAATAGGTAGGGTGCTTCTCTGATCTTTCCAACATTATCCTCAGGTTGTTCCTTAAATGGATTCCCTTACAGTCCTAGCACCTGGAACAGGGTCTGGCATAAAGCAGGCATTCAACAAATGCTTGCTGATTAGATGAAAGATTCAATTAGACCTTTACTTTCCATAGCAGAACAAAGAATATTTCACATTTTTTTAAAAAGTAGGGGAAGGAGTTCTTGTAATTATCAGCATCTCTGTCTCTCTCTTCCTACCCTTTCCTAGATCCTCACCCTGCTGCACGACCTGGTAGGGGCAGAAACTGAGTCTTATCTGTCTCTGCCTCCTTAGCCTTAGGACAATATCTGCTCATAAATATTAATAAGTGAATGAATGACTTTTAACTAATTTAGGTCTGTCCAAAACCACACTTAATCATTAGGTCACCTCCAGAAATACGAAAGCCCCTGAAGGTGCTCCGAAAGGATCACTCCAGCCTCTCCCCAGGCAAACCTACCTTTCTGAGACTGGATCAGAACTCCTCAGCTTGTGAATCTTCTAGGAATGGGGGACCAAGGCAGAAGTGCCTGCGACATTTTGGCACTTTGCCATCTGCCAACCTGAAAAGTACCCCTCATTCTTAACCAGATGGTTTTTGAGCTGGTACTTCTTCCCAATCACATGCCTGCACTGATGCAATTGTGTTCCAGAGGTTATAAGAGAAAAGTTGCTGGCGATCATATCTAAATGAGCCAATGCCTTGTTTCTGTTTATGTGGCAAAGGTTTTCACAACAATCAGCCTTCTCAAGAAGTATACACACAGCTTGTCTGACCAGGCCGCAGTGAGAAACAAAGCACAGCAATGGTCAGGGTCAGGTCGAAAACACTCTTAGCACTGGGAAAGAATAACATCACAGTCAGCATACTCACCAGGGGTCTCCAAGGATGACAAAGAAACCTGCGCCTTATAGGACAAAGCAGGAATTTGAGTCCTGGTGAGATTTTTCAAGTAAATCCTGAGATTCGAGATGAACGGTGCATCAGTTCATCTTCAGAATGCAACATTCCAGTGAACCCAGCGATAGTACTGAACTTTTCATCTTTACAAATAGGACTGCGAAGGTGTCAGCTGACAAGCAGGATGAAGGTTAGAATGCTGAACTCTCAAATAATCACTTCCTTTGCCTACTGCGCTTCCCGGTGCTCCCATTGTCTAACTCAGTTGTCAAGAAAGGAGGCCAGCAGCAGATTAGGGGCTCCAATCCATTCCAGACACCAGATGTAAGTCCCCCAAGAATCCTGGGGAGGAGAGGGCTGATCTGATTTGTTAGGCAAGAAAATGAGGCAACTCCAAAAGAGGACAAGGCCAAAACAGCATTTTTCAAATGGAGAAATCTTCCCCTGCCTTCATTCCTAGGAGCATAGACTTTTACTTTCCTGGTGAGATCACAAGAACTAAGTCTGTCAACTCCAAACACCTAGGTATGGACTTTTCAGAGAATGTTGTAACTCCAACTTCACCCTGTCCCATTTCATTCTGGATATGGTATTTAAAGTAAGAGAATTCAAAATTCTCCTCCAAACTGGCTTCATTTCTGAAAATTAACTTTGCAGTCACCAGGAACTCTCTCGCAGTGAAGTTCAGCCAAGGCCTTATCTTGCAGAAATAAGCGTGTACCATGAACTTCACATAAGGAAGTGATAATTTCACATAAGCCTTACCCATGGGTGTTAGATAAATTATGGCTGTAGTCTATTCAAAAGTCACACTCTTTGTGTGTCTCCTTATAGAAACAGGACCTAAGTTTATGGAGCTCTAAAAATGAATTTCTTACCTGGCATCCACCAGGATATAGCAGTGGCCAAGAAATAACTCACTGGAAAGAATCAAACAGACATCCTCTCTGGAAGCTCTCAATCCTTCTGGAATATCTGTCACAAGGACATGAAAACTTTGTTCCTAGCCCCTTTGCAACCATATGGAGCAGGTATATATTCAAACCATGTGCTCAAGAATATACAGAATTTCCCTTTCTTATGACCCAACTCAAATCTCTATTTTGAATTTGCATTTCCCTTTGTGATCGATGTAAAATGGTCTCCAGTTCTTTGCAACTCACATCAAGAGGTGAAATTTATTTCCCCACCCCTTGAATCTGGACAGGCCCTGTGACTTGCTTGGGCCAACAGAATATGGTAGAAGATCATGTGATTTCTGAGCCTGGATTCAAGGGGTGTCACAGCTTCTGTTCTTATCCTCTTGGAAAACTTCCACCATCATATGAAGACCAGAATGAAAGACTTGTGGAAAGAGGTTCAGCCGTCCTCTAAGAGTCACCAGACAAGTGAGTGAAGCCATCTTGCCTGGTCCAGCCCCAGGCAATCCCCAGATTACTGCAGCTGCATAAGCAACCCCAGGCAAGAATGGCAGAAGAACCACTCCAGGTAAACCTTGCCCATTGCCAACCCATAGAAACTGAGCAAAGAAAGAAGGGTGTTTTTGAACCATTAACTTTTGGGATGATTTATTATGCAGCAAAAGATAACTGGTACATCCCTGGTGGTTGAAACCATAATCTTGGTCAATTCCAGGAAAGTAAGTTTGGTTTAATTCAAACAATTCAGAATGTCCTCATCCACAGCTTTCTCCCTGAAGAGGAAACTAAAGCTCTACACAGCTCCTATATCTAAAACCTGAACAATGCACTTAATATGGTCAAGCCATTGTATAAAACTCTATATCCAACAGAGAATACACTTTCTTTTCAAGACATGAAAAATTTACAAAGAACATTTCATGTATTAGGTCAAAGGGAAATCTAAATAATTCTGAGGGCTTGCCATGCAGTAAATTATCTTACCATAATACAATAAACTTAGAAGTTAACAACCAAAAGACACCTTTTGAAATTATCACATATTTAGAAACTAAAAAATATTACTAAATATAAGGGTTTTGAGTGATAATGGACACACTATATATCCAGATTATGATATTCACCTGTATAGTACTTAGAACGAAATATAGCTTTAAATGAAATTTAGGAAATAAGAAATATTAAAATAAATTCTCTAGGTCTTTAAGCTATTTTGGTTTTCTGGGTTTTCTGGAAGTTGTAATAAAAAATATGCTCATGCAGTATTGTAATAGTGTTGTATGACAGATGGTAGTTACACTTGTGGTGAGCATAGCAGAAGGTAAAGAGAAGTTGAATCACTATGTTGTATACCTGATACTAACATAACATTGTGTGTCAACTATACTTTAGTAATAAAAAAACAAATATGTTCATGGTACTGGGCCTTTAGTTTTTCTAAAGGTTGCCACCCCTTTCATTTCTTGATTGACTTTGAAAGTCTCTAGGTCTTCTCTAATACTACAGAGAATATCTGAATGTCAGGCCATGCAAAATTTTCTGTATTAAGTTCTGGCCTGCTCAACTTCTTAAAAAAAAAATTCATCTTTACTGAGGAATAATTGACATGTAAAACTGTAAGATATTTAAAAGGTTCATCAGGATGATTTGATATATGTTTACATTGTGAAGGAGTCTCCCCATCCAGTTAATTCCACATCCATCAGGCTCCTGCTCAACTTTTATCAAAAATCCAATTGAAAGAAATATGCAAGAATTACATCTTTAAAAGATTTTGTTTATTCATTATTCATTGGAGAGAGAGAGAGAGCACAAGTGGAGGGGAGAGGCAGAGGGAAAGAGAGAAGCAGACTTCCCACTGAGCAGGGAGCCCAATGTGGGACTTGATCCCAGGACCTGGAGATCATGACCTGAGCCAAAGGCAGATGCTTAACCAACTAAGCCACCCAAGTATCCCAAAAAGTACATCTGAAAGAACAAATAGTTACTCCACTACTTTAAGCTATTTCATTTTTATTCCCTGGATCATCACAGAACTGCATATGGAATCTTATCATCTTCCTTCAGATCACCTTTTTGAATTATGCATACTATTACTCCCTTGTTTGACATAAAAAAATGAAACTACAGACAGAACCTGCTACTGTATTTATTGGAGAATGTTGTTAAGGATATTCATGTATCACATAATGCCCATATGTGAAAACCTACATAAATGCCTTATAGAACTAAATAACAGAATTACAGAATAACAGAAATTGAATTTCATTTTAATAGTACGTGAAGTTTTAAATTATCATGTTTGTCTTTATACCTTGGTTATTAAGCACATCAAAAAATTTTGCAGTCCAGGGATGCCTGGGTGGCTCAGTGGGTTAAAACCTCTGCCTTCGGCTCAGATCATGGTCCCAGGGTCCTGGGATCGAGCCCCATGTCAGACTCTCTGCTCCGCAAGGAGCCTGCTTCCTCCCGTCTCTCTCTGCCTGACTCTCTGCCTACTTGTGATCTCTCTTTCTGTCAAATAAAAAAAAAATTTTTGCAGTCCAATTTTAATAACTATATATTATTTTATGACCTATTAGTCTGCATGTTATCCTAGCTTTACACCTTTTTAAAATTTCCATATTGTATGAGGTTAAAATTCTTTTAATTACCTCAATTCCTTTATAGAATGAAGAGAAATAAATCTTTAAATATATATATTGAAGTTTTGGGGAGTCATTGAACTAGAGTGTAATCTTCATATAAATGTATATGTACGGCCTTCCAAGATAGTGAGTTATATCTAACAGATAATTTCACTCCATTTAGCACTTTTCAGTTTTCAGGACAAGAATATTATCCACAGAAATGGCTTTTGTAACCAGTCTTGGGCTCTCTAGAGGTTATCATTTGGGTGACAGACATCTTTTTTTTTTTTTTGAAAGTGAGCTTATCTTTATTTTTGTTCCCTAATTTGGGAAAGCTGAGCTTACAGAATATCCAGCTATATATAGAGAGAGAGTGAGAGAAATCCTGGTTAGACTCACGCTGTATTTTATAGTAGTTTTCCCTTGTTAAGCTACATTATGGAGGGGCTTCTTAGTTCAGGGATTTTCCAGGTTGATGAGTTACCTGTGGGAACCCGAAATTACTTACTGGGTCTTTTTTTTTTTTTTATAAACATATATTTTTATCCCCAGGGGTACAGGTCTGCGAATCGCCAGGTTTACACACTTCACAGCACTCACCATAGCACATACCCTCCCCAATATCCATAACCCCACCCCCCTCTCCCAACCCCCCTCCCCCCATCAACCCTCAGTTTGTTTTGTGAGATTAAGAGTCACTTATGGTTTGTCTCCCTCCCAATCCCATCTTGTTACATTTATTCTTCTCCTACCCCCTTAACCCCCCATGTTGCATCTCCTCTCCCTCATATCAGGGAGATCATATGATAGTTGGGGTGACAGACATCTTAATATCAGGTGTTTCTTGTAACCTCTGTTAACCATTGGTCAGGGGTAACCTGAGGGGAAGACAGGAAGGAAGACAGGAGCCATGACCCTCTCCCACTTTCACTAGACAGCTCTTTTGTACATAGTAATCCTCCTTCTCAGGGTGCCAGAATATTCTTGATTCTATGAATCAGATAATTCTAAGAGTCAGATAATATTGATAGCTGCATCTCCCAAGAGAAATGGGAATCATCAAATAGGGTCAGACAAATCAAACTGAAATTACTCCTGAGCAGACACTTAATGGTGTTAAGAGTGCGATCTTAAAGTCTTAATACTGTATAGAGTCTTTTTGAAAAAGTGTTAGGCTTTTAGTCCATTTTTTGTTTTTAAATAATCATGAAAAGGAGGTAGAAAAACATTTCAGTGTCTCCCCCTGACTTCTGGGCTTTAAATATATATTCTAGTTCCTTTCCTCTTTCTCCTTTTTCTGTTTATTTGTGCCCAAATCACAAAAATATATGCTTCTTTGAGGAATCCATGCTAATTCCTGACTTAATAGGTTTAAAGTAGGGAGAGAAGGGCATCAGCTAGAAGATCAACAAAGGCATATTTGGAGACTGAGGATGATCCACTGGGAAAATGGTGCTTGCGGTGTGGGCAAGAGTAGAAAGGCATGGTTAGCAAACTGACACAATAGTGAAGCACCACAACACACCCATTAGAATGAGAGGCACACTACACACTATCAAAATGCAGAACACTGTCAACACCAGATGCTTTTGAGGAGGTGAAGCAACAGGATCTCTCATTTGTTGCTGATGAGAATGCAAAATGCTACAGCCACATTGAGAGATAGTTTGGAAGTTTCATAGAAAACTAAACATACTCTAACCATACAACCCAACAATCACATTCTTTGGTACTTAGAGTTGAAAGCTTATGTCCACACAAAAAACCTGCACATGGACATTTATCGCAGCTTTATTCACACTTGCCAAAACATGGAGGTAACTATGATCTCCTTCGGTAAGTGAGTGGATAAATAAACTGTGGTATGCTCAGGCAATGGAATATTTATCAGTGGTAAAAATAAATGAGCTCTCAAGCCATGGAAAAACACAGAGGAAATTTAAATGTATATTACTACAAGAGAAAAGCCAATCTGTAAAGGCTACATACTGTATGATTCAACTATATGACATTCTGGAAAAGGCAAAACTACAGAGACAATAAAAAGATCAGTGGTTGTCAGGATGGGGGGTGAGGAATGAATAGGCAGAGTACAAAGAATTTTCAGGCAATGAAAACACTCTATATGATACTATAATGATGTATGCATGTCATTAGACATTTGTCCAAACCAGAGAACATACAAAACCAACAGTGAACACTAAGGTAAACTATGGACTTTGGAAGGTTGGAGGTGTGGAGACATGATTTGGGTGAAAAGGATCACAGGTGCCACAGAGGGCAGAGAATCCTGATCATGGAGAGAGGTGAAAGAGGAAGAGAAACAGAGACAGAGGGAGAGAGAGAGCAAGAGCAGTGCACAGGGGATCACACAGGAAAACATTTCCCCAAAACCACTGGCTGGGAAGACTAGAGGGTCCTGGGATCAAGCCCCGCATTGGGCTCCCTGCTCAGCGGGAAGCCTGCTTCTCTGTCTGCCACTCCGCCTGCTTGTGTTTCTGCTGTCACTCTCTCTCTCTCTCTTTCTGTATCAAATAAAATCCGTTAAAAAAATAATAATAGTAGGGGAATTTAGCATCCCACTCACAGCAATAAGTAAATCATCTCGGCAGAAAATCAGCAAGGAAACAATGGCTTTGAATGGACTTAATAGATACATTAAGAACATTTCATCCTAAAGCAGCAGAATACACATTCTTTATGAGTGCAAATGGAACATTCTCCAGAGCAGATCACATACTGGGTCACAAACCAGACCTCAACAAATACAAAAAGGTTGAGATCATACCATGCATATTTTCTGATCACAATGCTATGAAACTTGAAGTCAACCACAAGAAAAAATTTGGAAGACCACAAATACATGGAAGTTAAAGAACATCCTACTGAAGAATGAATGGGTTGACCAGGAAATTAAAGAAGAAATTTTAGAAATACACAGAAACAAATGAAAATGAAAACATGACAGTCCAAAACCTTTGGGATGTAGCAAAAGCAGTCATAAGAGGGAAGTACATAGCAATACAGACCTATCTCAAGAATCAAAAAAAGTCTCAAATATACAACCTTACACCTAAAGGAGCTAGAAAAAGAACAGCACATGAAGCCAAAAGCCAGCAGAAGAAGGGAAATAATAAACATTAGAGCAGAAATAAATGATATAGAAACAAAAACAAACAAACAAAAAAACCAGAAAAGCAGATCAATAAAACTAGGACTGGTTCTTTGAGAGAATTAATAAAATTGATAAACCTCTAGCCAGACTTAACAAAAAGAAAATAGACCCAAATAAATAAAATCATGAATGAGAGAGGAAAGATCACAATCAAGACCACAGAAATACAAACAATTGTAAGAGAATATTATGAGCAATTAATTATATGCCAACAAACTAAGCAATCTGGAAGAAATGGATAAATTCCTGGAAACATATAAACTACCAAAACTGAAACAGGAAGAATAGAAAATTTGAACAGACTCATAACCAGTAAAGAAATTGACTCAATAATCAAAGTCTCCCAACAAACAAAAGTTCAGGGCCAGATAGCTTTCTAGAAAAATTCTACCAGACATTTGAAGAAAAGTAAATACCTACTCTGCTGGAGCTCTTCCAAAAAATAGAAATGGAGGAAAACTTCTATGAGGCCAGCAATACCTAATCCAAAAACCAGACATAGAACCCACTAAAAAAGAGGATTACAATATCCCTGATGAACATGCATGCAAAATTCTCAGCAAGTTACTAGCTACATTAAAAGAGCCATTCACCATGATCACGTGGGATTTATTCCTGGGTTGCAAGTGTGGTTCAATACTTACAAATCAATCAATGTGATACACCACATTAATAAAAGAAAGGTTAAGAACCATATGATCATCTCAATAGATGCAGAAAAATTCTAGAAAGTACAGCATCCTTTCTTGATAAAAAACCCTCAAGAAATCAGGGATAGACAGAACATACTCAATATCATAAAGGCCATATATGAAAGACCCATTGTTGATATCATCTTCAATGGGGAAAAACTGAGAGCTTTTCCTCCAATGCCAGGAATGAGACACTCCACCATTGTTTTTTAATATAGTACTGGAAATCCTAGCCTTAGCAATCAGACAATGCAAAGAAATAAAAGACATCCAAGTCAGCAAGGAAGAAGACAAACTTTCATTCTTTGCAGACAACATGATACTCTCTGTAAAAAACCCAAAATACTCCACAAAAAAATTGCTAGAAATTATACACAAATTCAGTAAAGTTGCAGAATACATAATCAATATACATAAATGTATTTCTATACACCAATAATGAAGCAGCAGAAAGAGAAATCAAGGAATCAACTCCATTTACAATTGCACCAAAAACCATCAGATGCCCAGGAATAAACCTAACCAAGGAGGTAAAAGATCTGTACTCTGAAAACTATAGAGCACTTATGAAAGAAATTGAAGGACAAAAAGAAATGGAAAAACATTCCATGTTCATGTTCTAGAAGACCAAATATTGTTAAAATTTCTATACTACCCAAAGCAATCTATACATTTAATGCAATCCCTATGAAAATACAAATAGCATTTTTCACAAAGCTAGACAAACAATCTTAAAATGTGTATGGGACTATAAAAGACCCTGAATAGTCAAAGTAATATTGAAAAAGAAATGCAAAACTGGAGGCATCACAATTCCAGACTTTAAGCTATGTTATAAAGCTGTAGTCATCAAAACAGTATGGTACTGGCACAAAGACAGACACATAGATCAACGGAACAGAGTAGAAAACTTAGAAATGGACCCCAAAACTCTATGGTCAACTAATCTTGGACAAAGCAGGAACGAATATCCAATGGGGGGGGGAAACAGTCTCTTCAAGAAATGGTTTTGAGGAAACTGGACAGCAACAAACAGCAGAATGGGCCATTTCCTTACACCACATACAAAAATAGACTCAAAATGGATGAAATACCTAAATGTGAGTCAGGAATCCATCAAAATCCTAGAGGAAAACACAGACAGCAACCTCTGTGACCTCAACCATAGCAACTTCTTACTTGACATGTCACCAGAGGCAAGGGAAACAAAAGCAAAAATGAACTATTGGGACTTCCTCAATATAAAAAGCTTTTGCACAGCAAAGGAAACAGTCACCAAAACTAAAAGGCGGGGCGCCTGGGTGGCTCAGTGGGTTAAGCCGCTGCCTTCGGCTCAGGTCATGATCTCAGGGTCCTGGGATCGAGTCCCGCATCGGGCTCTCTGCTCAGCAGGGAGCCTGCTTCCCTCTCTCTCTCTGCCTGCCTCTCAGTCTACTTGTGATCTCTCTCTGTCAAATAAATAAATAAATAAATCTTTAAAAAAAAAAAACTAAAAGGCAACTGTGGAATGGGAGAACATATTTGCAAATGATATATCTGATAAAGGAATAATCCAGTTAAGAAATGGCCAGAAGACATGAATAGACATTTTTTCCAAAGAAGACATACAGATGGCCAACAAACACATGAAAAGATGCTGAACATCACTCATCAACCAGGGAAATACAAATCAAAACCATGATGAGATACCACCTCACAACAGTCAGATGGCTAAAATTAACAACACAGGAAACAACAGATGTTGGTGAGGATATAGAGAAAGGGGAACCCTCTTACACTGTTGGTGGGAAGCAAACTGATGTAGCCACTTGGAAAACAGTATGGATTTTCCTCAAAACATTAAAAATAGAACTACTCTCTGATCCAGCAATTGCGCTACTAGATATTTACCCAAAGCGTACAAAGATACTGACTCAAATGGACACATGCACCTCCATGTTTACAGCAACATTATCAGCATAGCCAAATTATGGAAAGAGCCCAAATGTCCATCAACTAATGAATGCATAAAGAAGATGTGGTGTGGGGACGCCTGGGTGGCTCAGTTGATTGGACGACTGCCTTTGGCTCAGGTCATGATCCTGGAGTCCTGGGATCGAGTCCCACATCGGGGTCCCAGCTCCATGGGGAGTCTGCTTCTCCCTCTGACCTTCTCCTCGCTCATGCTCTCTCTCACTGTCTCTCTCTCAAATAAATAAATAAAAATCTTTAAAAAAAAAAAAAGAAGATGTGGTGTGTACATATACATGGTCTATATATGGACATATGTATATATAATAAAATATTAGCCATAAAAAAGAATGAAACATCTTGCCATTTGCAATGATGTAGACAGAGCTAGGAGAAATAAGTCAGTCAGAAGAAGACATATCATATGATTTCACTCATATGTGGAATCTAAGAAGCAAAACAGATGAACATAAGGGAAAGAAAAAAAAGAGGGAGGCAATCCATAAGAGATGCTTAACTATAGAGAACAAACAGAGTTGCTGGGGGGAGGTGGGTTGGGAGATGGGTGGAATAGGTGATGGGGATTAAGGCAGGCACTTGTGAGGAGCACTTGGTTTTGTTGTAAGTAATGAATCCCTAACTTCTTTTTTTTTTTTTAAGATTTTATTTATTTATTTGACAGACAGAGATCACAAGTAGGCAGAGAAGCAGGCAGAGAGAGAGGAGGAAGCAGGCTCCCTGCTGAGCAGAGAGCCCGATGTGGGGCTCAATCCCCAGACCCTGGGATCATGACCCTAGCCGAAGGCAGAGGCTTTAACCCACTGAGCCACCCAGGCACCCCGAATCCCTAACTTCTACTCCTGAAACTAATATTACACTACATATTAACTAACTGGAATTTAAATAAAAACTCAAAACATTGAATAAAATGAATTGAACCCTCTAAAAATAAATAAGATAAAGTCTTTGCAATTAAGAAATTTACAAATGGTGGAAGGATATGAGAACATTCTAATCAACTACAGTACACAGTGCATTTTTTTTTTCAGAGTGCTTTAAAAGAGGTCTCAGCCTCCTGTGGGAATATAGAGGGCAGCACAATCAAAGAATAATACAGAATCCTTAGGTATCTTCAGAACGTTCCAGTTAAAAAATGTTTCTTATTAACCCTTGCAATAAGCCTTTCAGGTGGATTCTGTTTTTCCAGTTCTTAACCTAAAAAGTTGTCATCAATAAAATAACAAAACAGAGTACGAGTTCTGGAGGTAACAAAATGGGTTTTAAGTTCTGGCTCTGCCACTCATTAGGCAAGTCCTTGAGCCAAGTTATTAACCTAAGATTCAGTTTCCTCACACAAACATTAGGTTAATAACAGTACCTATCACGCAGGATTGCTCTACAGATGAAATGAAAAAAAAGCATATAAAAGCCTTCTCATGGAGTGTGATAAACAAGAAACTCAATACTCTTGTGCTCTTTCAACCCTTTTTTTCTTCCACAACCTTCTCTGTAAGGCTGCCTCCAACTCACTCCTCTTGGTTTCAGCCACTCAAGACCCACTCCCCTCTTTCAAGCTAGATATTATTTTCCGAGTGATTGTGAGCTTTTGCTTCTCTGTCTCTATAAACTACCTAGTCCATACTTTGTTTTACATTCAAATCTTTTTTATAGTGGTAAAATATAAGTAACAAAAAATTTATCATTTCAACCATTTTTAAATGTATAATTCAGTGGTATTAAGGATAGTCACAACATTGTGCAACTATTTCCAAAATTTTTCATCAACCCAGAGACTCTATTCCCATTGAACAATAACTCCCCATTACCCCCACGCCTCTAATTCCTAGAAACCCTTATTTTAGTATGTTTCTATGAATTTGCCTAATATGAAATATTTGCCTATTTTGAAATAATACAGTATTTGTCTTTTCATATCTGGCTTCTTTCACGTAGCAAAATGTTTTCAAGATTCATCCATACTGCAGCTTGTATCAGAATTCAATTCCCTGGGGGAGGGAGGAGCAAGATGGTGGAGAAGCAGGAGACGTAAGTTTTGTCTGATCCCAGGAGGTCAGCTAGATAGTTATCAAACCATTCTGAACCCTTACAAAGTCAACAGGAGATCAAAGAAAAGAATAACAGCAATTCTAGGAACAGAAAACAACCACTTTCTGGAAGATAGGATATGTGGAGAAGTGAATCTGAGGCTATATATGGGAAGACAGACCACGGAGAGAAGGGCCAGCTCCTGGCAAGTGGTAGAGCAGAGGAGCACAAAATCGGAACTCTTAGAAGTCTACTCCACTGAGGAACGTAGCTCCAGAGGCTAAGGAGTGGGTGGAGCCCTCGCAGGGAGAGTGGGTTCTCAGGACCCATGGGGACACAAAAAGACCAGGGGTGTCTGAGGGTGGCAGAGCTCCCAGGTATTGGATCAGGGAAGCCAGCTGTAGAGACGGAGCTGAGCACTGGGCTCTCAGGTCAGGGTTACCTTAAACCATGATCCAAGGTACTTTTGGGCCACTTGTCTTAGAACAGGAAACCCCACAAGTGGCAGATTCTGGGAGACTCCCTCCTTCCTCCTCCAGGAGGAGTGGCGTGGGAGGATGCTATAGGAATTGGCTGGGTTTGGCGACTCCAAACAGGGCCATGTGCCAGAGATAGAAATGCTTGGTCACAGGCTGGGTGAGCATGGAGTGCAGCCAGAGATCAGAGAGACAGGAGGGATTGATTGCTTTTCTCTGAGGGTGAACTGAGGAGTGGGGCCCTGAACTCTTGTATCCTCTGAGTGGGAGATTGGGAGGTGGCCATCTTCATTCCCATCCTCCAAAGCTGTATGGAAATCATTCAGGGAACAAAAGCTATGGAGAGCAAGCCAAGCAGCTTATTGAGACTGGCCCCTGCCAAGGGCCATGCAATTCCACCTCAGGCAAAGACATTTGAGAATCCTTGCAGCAGGCACCTCCCCTAGAAGAATAGCAAGAACATCCAGCCAAGACCAAGTTTACTGATCAATGAGAAATGTGGAACTCCAGAGCTAGGGGAATGCAGTGCATAGAATTCATGGCTTTTTCCCCATGATTCTTTAGTCTTTCAAAGTTAATTTATTTTATTTTATTTTTTTCTTATTCTATTATTTTTTTTAATTTTCCTCTTTCCTATTTTAACTTTAAACTATTTTTTCTTATCAATATCTTTTAAAAAATCTTCTCAAATTTTAATTGTTACAGTCTATTCCTTCATTGTATTTAACCTTATTCTTTGTATACATATAAGTTTTTCTTTAAGATTTTGGGATACAGTTTCTTCTAACAGATCAAAATATATCCTAAATCTAGCATATGGCTTTGTTCTAGTCTCTAGACTGATCAAATTCTCCCTTATTTTTTCTTTTTTCAACCAACCTCTTATCTTATCAATTCCTTTTTTAGAATCTTTTTAAATTTTCATCTTTACAGTCATATTCCAGCCCTTCATCGTGTTTACCCTTACTTTTGTGTGTGTGTGTGTGTGTGTGTGTATCTTTCTTTAAAATTTTTGGAGGCAGTTTCTTCTAACAGACCAAAATACACCCAAAATCAAGTGTGTAGCTCTGTTCTGTTCACCAATCTAAATATAAACACACACACACACACACACACACACACACACATATATATATTTTTTTTTTTCTTTTTCCCCCTCCTTTCTTCTCCCCCTGGTTTTGTGTCTTTTCTGATCTTCTGATATGGTTAGTGTATAATTTTCTGGGGTCATTGGTACCCTTTTAGCATTTTGTTCTCTCATTCTTCTGTTCTTACCTGGATAAAATGACAAGGCAGAAAAACTCATCTCAAAAAAAGAATAAGAGGCAGTACCAATGGTAGGGATCTAATCAATACAGACATTAGTAAGATGTCAGAAATAGAATTTAAAGTGATGATTATCAAGATGCTAGCTGGGCTTGAAAAAGGCATAGAAGATACTAGAGAAAACTTTCTGGAAAAATAAACTCCCTTTCTGGAGAAATAAAAGAACTAAAATCTAACCAAGTTGAAATTAAAAAAGGTATTAATGAGGTGCAATCAAAAATGGAACCTTTTACTGTGAGGATAAGTGAGGCAAAAGAGAGAATTAGTGATATAGAAGACCAAATGATAGGAATAAAGAAGCTGAGAAAAAGAGAGATAAATAGCTACTAGACCACGAAAGGAAAATGCAAGAGATAAGACACCCTAAGGCGAAACAATATTAGAATAATTGGGATCCCAGAAGAAGAAGAAAGAGAGAGAGAGAGAGGCAGAAGGTATATTGAAGCAAATTATAGCAGAGAACTTCCCTAATTTTGGGACAGGAACAAGCATCAAAATCCAGGAGGCACAAAGAACCCCCCTCAAAATCAGTAAAAATAGGTCGTCATCATCATCTAATAGTAACTGCCATCTAATAGTAAAACTTACATCATAAAAACCCCATCATCTAATAGTAAAATTTACAAGTCTCAGTGACAGAGAGAAAATCCTGAAAGCAGCTTGGGAGAAGAGGTCTGTAACATGGAATTGTAGAAATATTAGATTGTCAGCAGACCTATCTGTAGAGACCTAGCAGACCAGAAAGGACTGGCATGATATATTCAGAGCACTAAATGAGAAAAAATATGCAACCAAGAATACCATATCTAGCTAGGCTGTCATTGAAAATAGAAGGAGAGATAAAAAGCTTCCAAGACAAACAAAAACTAAAAGAATTTGCAAACACCAAACCAGCCCTACAGGAAATATTGAAAGGGGTCCTCTAAGCAAAGAGAGAGCCTAAAGGTAACAGACCAGAAAGGAACAGACAATATAAAGTAACAGTCATCTTACAGGCAATACAATGGCACTAAATTCATATCTTTCAATAGTTACCCTCAGTGTAAATGAGCTAAATGCCTCAATCAAAAGACACAAGGTATCAGAATGGATTAAAAACAAGATAACCCATTGATATGCTGTCTACAAGAAACACATTTAAGACCCAAAGACACCTCCAGATTTAAAGTGAGGGGTGGAAAAAAATTTACCATGCTAATGAACATCAAAAGAAAGCTGGGGTGGCAATCCTTATATCAGGTAAATTAGATGTTAAGCCAAAGACTATAATAAGAGATGAGGAAGGACACTATATCATACTTAAAGGGTCTGTCCAACAAGAAGATCTAATCATTTAAATATCTATGCTCAACATGAGAGCAGCCAATTATATAAACCAATTAATAACTAGAGGTGCTTGGGTGGCTCAGTGGGTTAAACCAATTAATAACTAAATCAAAGAAACACATTGACAATAATACAATAATAGTAGGAGACTTTAAAAACCCCCTCACTGAAATGGACAGATCATCTAAGCAAAAGATGAACAAGGAAATAAAGGCTTTAAATGACACACTGGACCAGATGGACATCAGATATATTCAGAACATTCCATCCCAAAGCAACAGAATACATTCTCTAGTGCGCATGGAACATTCACCAGAATAGATCACATCCTGGGTCACAAATCAGGTCTCAACTGATGCCAAAAGATTGAGATCATTTCCTGCATATTTTCAGACCACAATGCTTTGAAACTAGAACTCAACCACAAGAGGAAAGTTGGAAAGAACTCAAATACATGGAGGCTAAAGAACATTAAAGAATGAGTGGGTCAACCAAGATATTAAAGAATTTTAAAAATTCATGGAAACAAATGAAAATGAAAACAGAATTGTTCAAGATTTTTGGGATAAAGCTAAAGCAGTCCTGAGAGGAAAGTATATAGCAATACAAGCCCTTTTCAAGAAACAAGTAAGGTGTCAAGTATGCAACATAACCCTATACCTAAAAAAGCTGGAAAAAGAAGAGCAAATAAAGCCTAAAGCAAGCAGGAGAAGAGAAATAATAAAGATTAGAGCAGAAGTCAATGAAATAGAAACCAAAAGAACAGAAGAACAGATCAACAAAACTAGCAGCTTGTTCTTTGAGAGAATTAATAAGATTGATAAACCCCTGGCCAGACTCATCAAAAAGAAAAAAGAAAGGACCAAAATTAATAAAATCATGAATAAAAGAGGAGATATCACAACTAACACCAAACAAATACAAACACTTACAAAAACATATTATGAACAACTATACACCAGCAAATTTGAAAATCTGGAGGAAATGGATGCATTCCTAGAGACATATAAACTACCAAAATGGAACCAGAAATAGAAAACCTGAAGAGACCCATAACCAGTAAGGAGATTGAAGCAGTCATCAAAAATCTCCCAAACACAAGAGCCCAGGGCCAGATGGCTTCCCAGGGGATTTCTACCAAACATTTAAAGAAGAATTAATATCTATTCTCCTGAAACTGTTCCAAAAAATAGAAATGGAAGAAAACTCCCTCTTTCCAAACTTTTATGAGGCCAGCATTACCTTGATCCCAAAACCAGACAAAGACCCCATCAAAAAGGAGAATTACAGACCAATATCCCTGAAGAACATGGATGCAAAAATTCTCACCAAAATACTAGCCAATAGGATCCAACAGTACATTAAAAGGATAATTCATCACAACCAAGTGGGATTTATTCCTGGGCTGCAACGTTGGTTCAACATCCACAAATCAGTCAATGTGATACAATACATTAATAAAAGAAAGAACAAGAACCAAATGATACTCTCAATAGAGACAGAAAAAGCATTTGACAAAGTACAGCATCTTAATCAAAACTCTTTACAGTGTAAGGATAGAGGGTACATACCTCAATATCATAAAAGCCATCTATGAAAAACCCATGGCGAATATCATTCTCAATGGGGAAAAACCGAGAGCTTTTCTGCTAAGGTTAGGAACATAGCAGGGCTGTCCACTTTCACCACTGCTATTCAACATAACACTAGAAGTCCTAGCCTCAGTAATCACACAACAGAAATAAAAGGCACCTGAATCTGCAAAGAAGAAGTCAAACTCTACTCTTTGCAGATGATATGGTACTTTATGTGGAAAACCCAAAAGACTCCACTCCAAAACTGCTAGAACTCACACAGGGAATCAGTAAAGTGCCAGGATATAAAATCAATGCACAGAAATCAGCTGCATTTCTATACACCAACAGCAAGACAGAAGAAAGAGAAATTAAGGAGTCAATCCCATTTACAATTGCACCCAAAACCACAAGATACCTAGGAATAAACCTAACCAGAGAGGCAAAAAATCTACTCAAAAAACTATAAAGTACACATGAAAGAAATTGAGGAAGACACAAAGAAATGGGAAAACATTCTGTGCTCATGGATTGGAAGAACAAATATTGTGAAAATGTCTATGTTACCTAGAGCAATCTACACATTTAATGCAATCCTTATCAAAATACCATCAACTTTTCTCAAAGAAATGGAACAAATAATCCTAAAATTTATATGGAACCAGTAATGACCCCAAACAGTCAGAGGAATGTTGACAAAGAAAACCAAAGTTGGCGTCATCACAGTTCCAGACTTCAGGTTCTATGACAAAGCTGTAATCATCGAGACAGTATGGTACTGGCACAAAAACAGATACATAGATCAATGGAACAGAACAGAGAGTCCAGAAATGAACCCTCAACTCTATGGTCAACTAATCTTTGACAAAGCAGGAAAGAATATCTAATGGAAAAAGACAGTCTCTTCAACAAATGGTATTGGGAAAATTTGACAGCCACATGAAGTAAAATGAAACTGGACCATTTCCTTACACCACACACAAAAATACTCAAAATGGATGAAAGACCTCAATGTGAGATAGGAATCCATCAAAATCCCTGAGAGAACACAGGCAGCAACCTCTTCAACCTCAGCTGCTTCAAATTCTTTCTAGAATCATCGCCAAAGGCAAGGGAAGCAAGGGCAAAAATGAACTATTGGGACTTCATCAAGATCAAAAGCTTTTGCACAGCAAAGGAAACAGTGAACAAAACCAAAAGACAACTGACAGAATGGGAGAACATATTAGCCAATGACATATCAGGTAAAGGGCTAGTATCCAAAATCTATAAAGAACTTATCAAACTCAACACCCAAAGAACAAATAATCCAATCAAGAAATGGACAGAAGACATGAACAGACATTTCTGCAAAGAAGACATTCAAATGGCCAACAGACACATGAAAAAGTGCTCCACATCACTCAGCATCAGGGAAATACAAATCAAAACCACAGTGATACACAATCTCATACCAGTCAGAGTGGCTAACATTAACTGGTCAGGAAACGACAGGTGTTGGAGAGGAGGGGAACCCTCCTACACTGTTGGTGGGAATGCAAGGTGGTGCAGCCACTCTGGAAAAAGTATGGAGGTTCCTCAGAAGGTTGAAAATAGAGCTACCCTATGACCCAGCAATCACACTACTGGGAATTTACCTTAAAGATACAAATGTAGTGATCTGAAGGGACATGTGCACCTGAATGTTTATAGCAGCAATGTCCACAATAGTCAAACAATGGAAAAAGCCTAGATGTCCATCAACAGATGAATGGGTAAAGAAGATGTAGATATATACAATGGAATGCTATGCAGCCATCAAAAAAACGCTGAAATCTTGCCATTTGCAAGGACGTGGATGGAACTAGAGGGTATTATGCTAAGCAAAATAAGTTAATCAGAGAAAGATAATTATCACATGCTCTCTCTGATGTTAGGAATTTGAGAGGCAGGGTGGGGGCCCATGGGGGTAAGGGAGGGAAAAATGAAACAAGATGGGACCAGGGAGGGAGACAAACCATAAGAGACTCTTAATCTCAGGAAACAAACTGAGGATTGCTGGAGTGGAGGTGGGTAGGAGGGATCGGGTGTCTGGGTTATGGACACTGAAGAGGGTAAGTGCTAAGATGAGTGCTGTGAATTGTGTAAAACTGATGATTCAGAGACTTATACCCCCAAAACAAATAATACGTTATATGTTATTTTAGAAAAAGAATTAGATTCCTTTTTATGGCTGAGTACTATTCTACTACTGTATGGCTAAAACACATTTTATCTATTTAACTGTCAATGGACATTTAGATTACACCTTTTGGTAACTGTGAATAATGCTTCTATGAACATTGGTATACAAATATTTCTTTAAGCCCATTTTTCATTCTTTTAGGTATATACCCAGAAGTAGAATAGGTAGATCAATGGAAATTCTGTTTACCATTTTAAGGAACTGCCAAACTGTTTTCCACAGAGATTGCATTGTTTCTACCAGCAATGCACAAGAGTTAAAATTTTTCCGCAACCTCACCAACAACTTGTTATTTTGGTTTTTGTTTTTATAATAGTCATCCTCGTGTGTATGAAGTGGTGTCTCATTGTGGTTTTGATTTGCACTTTTCTAATGACTAATGATGTTGATCATCTCTTCATGTGTTTATTGGCTGGTTATATATTATTTTTAGTGAAAAGTCTCTTCATGTCTTTTGCCTATTTTTGAATTGGGTTGTCCTTTTGTTGTTGAGTTGTAGGAGTTCTTTATATACTCTGGATATCACTCCCTTTTCAGATATATGACTTACAAATATTTTCTCCTGTTCTGTAGGTTATCTTTCCACTCATCAAACGATACTATAAGTATCGTTTGATGACACAAGTTCTTAATTTTGATGAAGTCCAATTTATCTTATGCTTTTGGTATAATACTCAAGAAACCATTGTCTTCTAATTCAAAGGCATGAAAAATTTCCCCTATATCTTCTTCTAAGAGTATTATACTTTAGGTCTTAAATTTAGGTATTTGATCCATTCTGAGGAGATTTTTTGTATATGATATAAAGGTCCAACTTCATTCTTTCAGATGTGAATATCCAGCTTTGCCAGCATCATTTGTTGAAAAGATGATCCTTTCCCCATTGAATGGTCTTGGCACACTTGCTGATAACTAATTGACTATATATTTCTAGGTTTATTTCTAGACTCTTTCTATCCTATTTCATTGGTCTATACATCTATGTGCCAGTACCACACCGTTTTTATTACTGTAGCTTCTAGTACTTTTTGAAATTGGTAAGTGTGAGTCTTCCTACTTTGTTCTTCTTTTTCAAGGTTGTTTTGATTGCCCATCATTTTCATACAGGTGAACTTGAATATGTGGCAGATGCATTCAAGAAAAAAAAGCAGAAAACTCAAAACTCATCCTATCTCATAGTTCTTCAACTCTGGCAAGGTCCCAGTCAATGTCTTTTTAGTCAGACTGGTTCACTTTTTACTCATAGAGATATAATACAGCTGTGGTCACAAGTATAAATAAATGGTCATGGCATAAAGTACTGCAATAAAGGGATTTATGGAAACTTCATCAGGGTACTCTATTGGAAAGAGCACTTGATAAGGAGACTAGAATCAGGGTTTTAGTTCCAATTCTGTACTTCAAAGCAATGATAATTAATAAGTAACTCACTTTTCTAGGGCTCTTTAATTATTTTCATTGATCTATAAACTGATGATCATACCCCTGCCTGGTGTAACTCACAGTGATATACTGTGATATCACTTGAGATGATATCTTGAGCCTCAAGAGATATAAAGCATATGGCACTATACAGCTAGGCATTCTAACATGGAAGCGATTATGCTTCGCATGACTGGTCATTCATCTCGCCAGAGCCCTGAAGGTCTTCATTTGGTCAGGTCCTTAATAACTGTTAAATAAAATTTTCTCATCATACAAGTTCACAGATACTCCAAAGTTTCAACTCCACAATACCAATAAGGGTTTGTCTAGTTTTATGTTTATTATTTTTAAAAAGATTTTATTTTTAAGTGATCTCTGCACCCACCACGGGGCCCAAACTCACAGACCTGAGATCAAGAGTCACATGCTCTACTGACTGAGCCAGCCAAGTGCTACAGGGTTTGTCTGGTTCTAGGTGACAGCTTTTAACCCACCACATCTCATGTCAACAACCAAGAGGAAGCAGTGCTCAGTAAGACTACGTTAGTCCATCTATTTCGTACAGGCAAATGTGAGGACCCTGTGAGAAATCTAGAAGCCTGTGGAAGCCTGTGGGAGAATGAACTCAAACACATCTGGGAAAATCTCCCATTCTATCTCCTAAAGTGAAAGGAAATATACTATTGCTTATTCGTTTATGAGATTGCCTTTGGCTGGTGAAATTGCAAGGGCTAGTCACAACAGGAGGCCTTTTTGAAAGACAAAGCAAGCAAAAACAACAAAAGCTCTCCCTGTTAGTTGTTGGTTTCACTTATAAGCATTTGCCAGGACCCTGGCAGCAAATCTTTTGGGGGCCCTCTTGACAAGATTCACACATGATCCACAGAAGGTAGAGAGAAATCACCTCATCTCTGCATGGTAATTAAGGAGGACAGATGGCCCTGTGATTATTCAACCATATGTAGGTCAAGACTAAATGAATTAATAAGCAACTTAATTCTCAGCCGCCTCCAAGAGCTTATGGGGCATCTATGAACAAACCATTGCCATAGTATCCTGGGAAACAAGAGCTAGGAACGGAGAGAGATTACATTTTCCTCATGGTACACTAAGTTCCACAGTCTGGGAAGGGATGTCTCAGTTCCTCTACCACACATTGTCTTCTATACTGTATCTCGGTTGTTAAAATGAGTCAAAAGTTATCAATCTTAGTTTCCCATGTATAAATTATATAACTGCAGCCTATAGGGTCTCTTTCTCTCTCTTTTTTTTAAAGATTTTATTTATTTATTTGACAGAGAGAAATCACAAGTAGGCAGAGAGGCAGGCAGAGAGAGAGGAGGAAGCAGGCTCCCTGCTGAGCAGAAAGCCCGATGTGGGGCTCAAACCCAGGACCTGGGATCATGACCTGAGCCAAAGGCAGTGGCTTAACCCACTGAGCCACCCAGGCGCCCTCTCTTTTTTGAAGTTAGGCTTTCCTTAATCACTTCAGGACTGAGAAGCTAAGGTATTAGAGTGTAGAGCCATAAGGAGAAATGTAACAAGATAGGAAACACATGCTGGGGGCCAATGGAGGGATCAGGGAACGAGTTCTGAAAGGGCTCTGAGAAGCAAGGGTCTGCCAAGGCAGAGATTAAGCGGGACTGGAGAAGAAAAATGGGCACCAATTGAGGGGAAGAAAGGGCCAGGAAAACTGTGTACAAAAGGCAGGAAGCAGTGCAAGGTACACACGGGATGGTAATCAAACCAGTATGATCAGATATTTTAGGGGTATTAGCAGAGATTAGCAGCAAACAGAGCCTTGGATGGCAGCAACGCTGCATGGTTATAGGAAAACCAGTCTCCTTTTCTAAGTGATCCTCCCTGAGTCCACAGAAAAGACACTAAAAACCTTCTAGGAGTGTATCCTGGGAAAAGTAGTTTCCTCCCTCCTCTTTGCTCTCCACTCCCCCAGGGGGAGTAACTGCTGAGACAGGCAAAGGAATTGAGCTACCCTGCTCAGCTTCCCTCGCCCTTCCTCCTACCCAGCCAAACTCCCTAGAACTTACCAGTTTTCCCTCTTCATCTCCTCATCCTCTTCTAAATAGTGAGCTACTTTCCTCTGAGGAGAGGCCTCCATTTGTCCAGCTGTCTATGGATGGGCATGTTTAATTTTCTGAGCAAAAGGGTATTAAAACCAGTTGTCAAACTCAGCATTACTGATGGTAATAGATATTTTGCTCCTTTTTTCTCACTCCTGGGTGTATCTGAGTTGGTTTGGAGGACTGCAGGAGAAGGAGCATAATTTGCCCCCTGCTTAGAACCCCAACATCCCAAAGTCTGGAAGACACAGATAGAATAGATGTACAGGTACAAATATAGATCTAGATATATAGATACAGCTTCTAGTACTATTTGTCTTTATAGAAAAACATAAAGGGGATGTCACAATGAGTCAATAGTAATAAATCTTAATTTCTTAGCTATATGAAGCTTAGGAACTTAAATTTTTCTTTTTAGTAACATACATATAGCACAAAATTTGAAAGGAATAGAATAGGGTAAAAAGTCTTCCTCCTCTCTAACCCTCCAGTTACCCAGGTCTCCTCCCCATAGGCAACCTTTATTAATCACTTTCTTACTTACTTATCCTTCCAGGGTTACTCAATTTGTATTCAAGCAGATATGCGTATTATTTTTTAATCAAAAGGTGGTGCTGTGAGCCTTGCTTTTTTTCATTTCATCTGTCTTGTAGATTATTCCTTAAGGAATATCCCATTATTCTTTATCAAATGTTGAGTTGTCCTACTCAATAGTATCCCATTATATGGCCACACTATAACAATCAACTCCCTTATTGTTAGACATTCGTTTTTAACCTTATGCTATTAAAAATCATGCTTTAGTGACTAGTAGGTACATCTTTGCAAACATGTGCAAAGTAACAAAGGTCAGGTGACACTATTTGCCCTATTTACCAGGCATGACATTTGCTATCCCTTCCCAGCTTCTGTTCAAGCCACAGCCACTAGCATTCATCTGCTATCTTACTACTAAGATACCAACTATAATCAGAGATATTAGGTAAAGAAGTTGCCATATTTAATGTCTTGAATTCTCTCAGATATTTGAAAGAATTGTAAAGGAAACAAACACAGGTGGCAGTTGACCTACTTAACTCTTTGGTATCACTCTGAAGCTACTTAAAATAGAGGTGACATGGAACACAAAGGAAGAGATTCATAAAGTACATGTTGTATATGGTGCATATAAAATAATTATACCAACTTCAAAGCAATCTTTAGAGCAATTTTAAAATTTGAGAGCTATTTTAATTGCATGGTAGACTAGAACCAACATACGTTAAAGCAAATTTATGCTTCCTTTTACATTTTTCCTTTACTTATAGCCTTGCTATCCTTCCTAGTGTCTTCCCAAATAAAGGCCTTTTCAGTACCCTTTCAACACACTAGCAGAGTTTCTTCTTTTGATTCGTGCTTATGTCTCCAAATTATCCCTTCTCTCCCAAATAAATTTCTTTCTCCTCTGCACCTAATTTTTCATTCACTCTCAGAAATAAAGGATTTGATTAATTTTCACCTGAGTGGCTAATTTTTTTTACCTCCTAGAAATACTTAAGATTTTTAATAGTAAGAGCAGGTTAGTGCTAGAGAGTAATTTACAGGCATTTTCATTTAAATATTGGAAGTAGAATAAGGGCCCATAGATCAACATAACATGCTCAGTGAAACAGCAGAACCAGAGTTTGAATGCAGACCTACTTAAGTCTGAAGTCTGTACTTGCCTACCTCTCATCAATGTTCAAACATTTTTGGTTGAAAAAACCTTGAAAAAAATTTTTTTATTGAAAAAAAAATTCAAAACATTTAATTTTTTCATTTTAATAGTTGCAAAGGTCATAATTTCCAGCATATTATAAGTACTGAACTTATAATTACAAATATCACCTTTTAAGTGAATCGAGTGAAACCCAAATACAATATTTATATCCATTTTTTAAAAGATTTATGTATTTGAGAAAGAGAGAGAGGATCCTCATGCAGATTCCCTGCTAAATGCGGAACCCACATGAGACTCAATCTCAGGGTCATGAACTCGAGCCCCAAGTTGGCCTCTGTTCTGAGTGTACAGCCTGCCCTCTGCCCCTCCCCACTCATGCTCTCTCTCTCTCTCTCTAAATAAAATAAAATGTATGAGCAAGCTCTTAACATTTAGAAAAGGTATACCTTTCTCTTTTCTCCTTGAGTTTGTATTTCCATTCCATTTCCTCCATATTTTTATCTTCATATATGTTAATGTTTGAAAGTTTTTATTTTTATTTCAAGTTTTTATTTAAATCCTAGTTAGTGGGCGCCTGGGTGGCTCAGTGGGTTAAAGCCTCTGCCTTCGGCTCAGGTCATGATCTCAGGGTCCTGGGATCGAGGCCCACATCGGGTTCTCTGCTCAGCAGGGAACCTGCTTCCTCCTCTCTGCCTACTTGTGATCTCTCTCTCTCTCTCTCTGTCAAATAAATAAATAAATAAATAAAAATCTTAAAAAAAAAATCCTAGTTAGTTAACATATATGGTAAAATTGGTTTTAGGTGTAGAATTTAGTGATTCATCACTTACATATAACACCCATGGCTTATTTATCACCAGATATATATCTATAACAAAAATATGTACATATTTTAAAATTTCATTTACTTTCTTCTGACTTAAGTAGTTTTAATTGATAAAATTTTTTTCCTCCGGATTACAAATATACATAATTGATGAAGACAACATATAGATACAAAATTTGGTAATTACTAAACATAGGTAGTAAATTTTGTATTATTAGTTAAGGTAATACAAGGCACTGCAATAAACTTCAAATTCTTGATGACTTAATACAGAAGACCACTGCTTGATAATACAGAGTCCCCAGAGGGATTAGGTGGTGATACAGATACATAGGCTCCTCCCCTCTTGGGGCTCTTCCCATTGCCCAAAAAGGAAAAAATGAGCATGGAGATCTCATGTAGGCAGCTTTAGAATTGGTGCCCCTCACTTCCTCTACCTTCCAAAACCCAGAACCAGTTTTATTGGCAAACCAGAAACAGCAGGAAGATGGGTTTGCAGTCTAGTAGTGTGCACCAGGGAAAGGAGAAATGGGTTGTAAACAACTTGACATCTCTGCCACACATTTTATTGGAAATAATTGTCTTGAGAAGAATTGTGATCCACCTTTTTAAAGAAACCTAATGAAAGAGAATGTTTTCATCTGCTAAAAACAAATTTCTCTGGCAGCTACCTTTAAAATATTTCTTGTAAAGGTGCCTGGATGACTCAGTCATTAAGCGTTTGCCTTCAGCTCAGGTCATGATACCGGGGTCCTGGGATGGAGCCCTGCGTCGGGCTCTCTGCTCTGCTCAGCAGAGAGCCTGCTTCTCTCTCTCCCACTCCCCTTGCTAGTGTTCCCTCTCTCACTGTCTCTTTGTCGAATAAAAAAATCTTTAAAAAATAGGAAATTTTAAACATTTTATCAGATGAAATAAGATGAGGACCGTAATTAGACTTCGTATGACTTGATAAAAACATTTTCTTTCATTAACACACTGATCACCAAGCAAAATAAACAAAGCCTTTCTCCTAACAAATACTTTTAAAGATAAATTCAGCAAATCTTGAATTTATGAGAGTTCAATGAATCATTAAAGATTTCACTGATGTTTGGGATTGGTAAGGGCAATGCCTTTTCTTATAAAGTGGGAGAGTCTATCAGTAACTCAAGCATATTATTAGAGAAATCAATTTTATAAGAGAGTACTTACGTTAGTTGAGAATCTGAAAATTGATTCTTTTAAAATGATTTATGTCTATGTAAACTACTCTGGAAGTATTTATGTACTCCTGGGCATACCCCGAATTTGAGTACAGCTGCACTATACCATACTACCTTGACAACCCAAAAAGTTTCTAAAGTGCTTTTGACAAACTTGGGAGACTTTAAAGTGTTCATAACTTTATTACTAACTTTATTACCCTAGGACAATGAAATCATTTTTAGGATTTTATTTATTTATTTGAGAGAGAGAGAGCAAGCATGAGTGGTGGAGAGGGGAAGGAGGAGAGGGAGAAGCAGACATTGCGCTAAGCAGGGAGCCCCACGGCGGGGGCTCAATCCCAGGACTTCAGCCAAAAGCCCAACTGACTGAGCCACCCGGGTACCCCATGATAACAAAATCATTAAAAGGAATCTGACTTTTCTTTACTAAAATGTTTTGAGATTAGTTTTATATGAGATTTAAAATATTCATAGCCTATTGGAGAAAAATATCTTTACATTCCTGAAGATAACTTGTCCAGAGCTTAGTCCTAATAATAGGTAGTGTTTACTGCTTTAACAGATATTATGTTAAATGCTTTACATTTAATCTTTATAACACTCAAAGTAGATGCAATTTTGTAGACGAAAGACTGAACTTAGGGGATCAAGCATTCAACTTATGTTTCTAACAAATAAGTTGTCTTTAGAACAGTAGTTACTATACTCATTTGGGATCATAAATCCTGGTAGGAATCTGATCAAAGCCATGGAATATCTCCCAAGAAGAACTCATAAGTATATGAAATTCTACATACTAATTTTTGGGGTCTCACAGACCACCGCTCCCAAAGCCCTTCTATTGATTCATAAAAGGTAGTCTCCTCTTAAATTATACCAGCATTCAACTGGAAATCAGAACATTTTAACATTAAACATTACAGTAATAATGAAAGTCTAATGTATCTTTTCTTTAAAGAGAAAGTGAATGAGCAGATGGGGCAGAGAGAATCTTAAGCGGGCTCCATGACCAGCACAGTGCTCAACATGGGGTTTGACCTCAGACCCTAAGATCAATACCTGAGCCAAAATTAAAAGTTGGATGCTTAACTGAGTGATCCGGTGCCCCAAAGTCCAGTGTAACTTAAAACACGCTGAGAGGGACACCTGGGAGGCTCAGCCAGTTAAGCATCTGATTTCAGCCCAGGTCATGATATCAGGGGACTTCGGATGGAGTGCTGAGCTTAACTCCCTGCTCAGCCAGGAGCCTACTTGTCCCACTCCCATTCTCCACCCCACCCCCACTTGTGCTTTTGCTTGCAGGCATTGGACATATGTGCTCTCTCATATAAATAAAATCTTTTTTAAAAACCACTCTGAGAAAGGTATTCAATTTTGTAAAGCTGGAATACTACCTGGAAGAAACCAAAATTAAAACAAAAAGAGCACATTCTGCTTTTTTTACTGAAGCAAATATGCACAATATACTGGTAGAAACCATTCTGTTAACCAAATCATGTCTTAATTGATCAAGTTTAAAAAAAGATACATTGTACACAATTCAGAAAATTGGTAAAGTAAAAAGCCAGAGGTGCTTCCTGTTAATTAATTGTGCGGCATATTTCCTTCAAGCTTTTTTGAGACTAATATACCATTATTTATGAATACTACAGTATTGTTAGTTGACAATAATAATCTCAAGGTAATATAAAATTTATAATCATGTTCTAGATAAAATGTTCAGCTTAGTTTTTATTTACCATACCCCATTCTGGGAAAACATTTAAATGCATAAATTATATTGTTCCATAATCATGATGTTCCTCCAAAAGAGGATTTACCATATAGCACTCAATGTGTATATTTATTTTACTAGACCATCCATTACTACAGAGAATATCCATGATACAAAAAGCTTACAGTCTTAACCAGAAGAATCTAATCTTGCTTTTATAATAGTTAAGAATCATTGCAGTTGACTTTTAGAGTCAGTGTCCATACATTTCAATATTTCAGACTGCTGTTAAAGAACTCCATGGTTAAGATGAAGAGCTTGGGGTCTAGGACTCAAACTACTTGGAATTCAAATTCTTGCTTTGCCATTCAACTAGCTGTGTGATAACAATTTGCTCTAATTATAAGAGTAACATCTAATTATAAATTTCTCATGTTTCAGGCAGGATCCATTGACTTGAGTGATTTTACTGTACAGCTTAGGTTAGCCAGACATGTAAACAGACTTATCTTACAATTTTCTTGTTTACAAATTGAGACTTAATTACAAATAATGCTAGTGAAGTATGTCAAACTTTAAAAGGACAAAAAAAAAAAACCCAAAGCAATAGTATTTTTATCTTTAACCACATGCAAATCTTAATGCTGTTACTATATTTACTAATAACTACTAACTAAGAACAGTTTGGCATTGCCTAACGAGGTAATCATAAGTTGTTGAGACACATATGACTATTAGGAATGCAAGAGTAATTGATTTAATTATATGTCACCACAAGATGGAGTGAGAGTTCAACACACACACCCACACCCACACCCCCCCCCACACACACAGTCAAAAGACTACAGATTTGACTTATTCCATTCTGCCATCTAGTGGTGATATAATTAGGTATTACCCACTATTGGATCAGTCTTGTGCAAGAATAAAATAAAAATAAGCAATTTCATAAGAACTAAAAAAATAACTGAAAGACAAGATTAAAGCACAAAAAGGAAAGTGGTAACATCACTTAGTACAGCGGCAAGAATAGGAAGTCAAGGAGAGACTGTCAGAGTGGAGAGACTGTCAGCTTTCCCAAGCTGGCAAAACAAATTTAAAACATAAAATCTATTTTAAAACTAAAGAATTCTAAATATGGCCTTACCTATTTCTTAAAAAGTAAGTAGTTTGGATTTAAATAATATTGATGTTGCTTTTTTTCCTTATAAAATTGAAAACTGCAAAATCATAAGGAAGGATCTAAGGTCTCTAGGCACTTACATAAATTTTGGGTAGGGCTATTTAGATTTATAGTCAATAATGTTTTTATTTTCATTGAATAACAATGCTTTTATTTGCTTGAACTTTTACACTTAAAATTTCAGGAGTAAATTTTTTTTTTAAATTTACCAAAAAAATATACATACTTTGTAAAACATACAGAAACAAAATTAGAAAGCAAAAGGTTAATGTTCTTGATAAGTACAAGAGCCCTATAAATCAATCAGAAAAAGATAATCACAAAAGGAAGACAAAGGATATGACCAAGCCATCTACAAATAATATAGTTTATAAATAATAAAATTGTCACTCACTAGTAACCTCATTAAAATAATAATTTTTGTTTCTCAATCTATCAAAGAGAAAGAGTTATAATAACCAGTGTTGGTGAGGATATAGGAAAGCAGATTCTGTTGGTGAAATATAAACTGTGCAGCCATTCTAGAGTGTGTTAAATGGGAATACATGTTTACCTGGAATTTCAGCTCCTGGGAATTTATCCTCGTAGTACAGGTTTCCCCTGTTATCTGAAAGTAGTGTGTTCTTAGGAAAGCTTTAATAAGCTGAAATCATGTAAAGAGAAGTATCCTCTCCACTTTCCTCAAGTTCTCATTGTACCACTTTGCTTTTACAAAAGGCCAACCTTAGTACCGGTTTTTGATAACTGAAAGAAATCCAAGGCGGATTTTTCCCTTTTACAACAAAAACCATTACTATACTAAGGTAAGTCTTTCATAAATGTGAACTTCCCTGCAACTCCAATTTGATATATACACAAAGATTCATCTGTAGGGATGTGATTAAATTGTCGTTTATAACAGCTCAAACCTCACCACATGCTAACATTCAACAGGAGATTAAATAAACATAAACTATGATATGACATGAAGTATATGTTGGAATTTTATGTGACTTGTTAACGTCATGGTGTAGAAATAATGACATGAATAAGTGCTCACCTCTAATATGTGGAAAAGCAAGTTATAACACTATGTGTATAGCATGATACTGATTGGGTTTTTTTTTCTTTTTTGAAAAGGTACTTTATTTTCTTCTTTGTGCTTTTCTAAATTTCCCAATTACATGTATCACTTTTATTTATAATCAAAATAATGATAAAATTTCTAAGTACACATCACAAAACTATTGATTACTATATTTTCATATAAAATATACAATTTTCCAATCAAATTTACACTTGGATATTTAGGTGAGTAGAAATAATCTTAAATACGGATTACTTTTAACTATTTAATTATTAAATTAATTTAATTATTAAATTCGGATGTACGGGTTCAATACAAAAAGGATACTGAGAAAATTTTTTTGATCTTTTCAAGAGACCCCCTTAAAGTTAGTAAGTATGGTCTGGAAATTTCTCAGTGAAAAGCAAGAACTATATATCTACTTAAGAAAACATTTAGAAATTTATTATTCTAATCCTTTAGTTGTTTTGTTCCCTTTCCAACATCTCTACGTAAAATTTATTTTCTGAATATTCAAGTTTGTTTGTTTCTTAAAATTAACACAACAAAATGACCCCCAAAAATTAAATATAAAACTGCAGATTATCATTTATGCATGGGTAATAACTATTGAAAATCTCTTACTTCCTGATGAATAGCCCATTTACCCAAAGATTATATGTATCTCAATGTTGTCATTCTATAAGAACAAGACATCAAAAAGAAAATAATAATTTAGTGTTATTAAACTAGCTGCTCTGCCAAGAAAATATATGTGGTAAATAAAAATGTATAAGTTTATAGCTGAAACTCTATTCACAAAATACAATGGTCCTCTACTAGCAGAATTTGAATATTAAAGCTTTTTAATTATATTCTAAACAAAATAATTAAAAATCAATTCCAATAACTTAGAATAAGTGCTTTATTTTTTTTAATTCCCACAAAAACTGAAACTACCATTTACATCAGTTGCAAGAGCAATAAAAATTAGAAATCAATTTGCTGTAACTCTTGAAAACATGAGCATAAAACAAAACTAAAAGAAACAAAAAGGAAAAACTAAGTACTTCTTTTAAATTGAAGATAATCTGACTGCCTGTGACATACTGACCTGTAGATGTACAAACAGCAGATGCTTTCAAAACAGGACAAGATTTAATTGATTTAGAACAATATTCCAAACAATCCCAACCAAGTTTTCAATTACTTGTTCTGGTTTATTATAGAGTCACAAAAAGTAAATCTCTTCTAGTAGGTAACCAGCTGATGCCAATTCAGAACACTCCACACCAGCACAGCAATAACTATGGAAATTATGAGGTATGACTACAGGGAAAAAAAAGGAAAACCCAATACCCAAAATGCACATATTTTATACTTCAATTTAACTGCAATATAATTGTATTTTGGTTAAAAAAAAAGTTTCCTTAAACTATATGTCAAAAAGAAAAGCAAATGTATCACTTTATATTCTTTTTTTGAATTTAAAAAATATATACGTAATCTTCCTTTGTTTTTGATAAGTTCAAATATGAATTGATAGCAGGGTAATTGGATTCTTTAGGAAAGCTCTATAGAAGAGATGAATACAACATACTGTATCTTCTTTAAGAAGTATGAGCTGAAACGTTAGGCATTCCTTGTATTGTTTTTGTATATATTTAAGGAATGCTGTCCTTGTAAACAATTACTTTGAAAAAGAAATACTGAGACCAAAATACATTACTAGAGGATCTCTATAAAAGGTCACCAAAACTATCCTTGCTCATGACATCAGGGAAAATGTTTTTAGAATTTATCTTGTTAGAAAAAAAATGCTACCACTTTTCTTCCTTTTTCTTTTTTGTGATTATCACAATTAAACATCAGAAGATTTTTCCCAAATAAATGCTGATGTAAATGTCGATTTCAAGGGCAAACAACTTTCATAAGAGTCTATTTCTCAAGCATTTCACCATCTGTTGAGACTGAGGCAGCACTGTTCTGGTGTGAATTGTCACTGGACTCCTGTGAAGTATTCCTTCTGGGACAGCTTATTGGGACTTGAAGCTGATTAGCAGATGTAGGCTTAGCAGCACTTGGTGGCTTTGTAGAGGAATTAGATGGGAGTCTATGACGACTACTGTCCTCACCAGAAGTAGATGAATGTCTTTTTCTTCCAAATTCCTCACTAATAGGGGGCTGCAAATTATGAAAGATAGTTTAGTGAAAATTTTACTATTTTTCCTCCTTCCTGATCTAAGGTCAAACTTTTTCAACGAAAAAGGAAACTACGTTGGCATTTCAGTAGATTTTATTAAAATAACAAAAACTTTACAGCAATTTAAGGTATTCAATTTAAATTTCCTCCTTACGTAACTCAGCCTACCAGTATTTGTTCATTCTTTCACTCAACATATATTTATTAAGACTCTCGTATGTTTAGGACTTGAACTACATTGCAGGGCATAAATATAAGGCTGGGTTCCCTGCCTCCAAGAAAATGTTTCAAAGAGGCTATTTTCCTTTTTTTTTCAACTTCTGTCAACTGCAAAGCATTTATAACTCTAGTCCCTTCCAACCCTAAACTCCTATGCTAGGCTTATTTGAATGATAACGTTTAACACATGAAAGAAAGCAGCAGGGGAAAAAAAGAGATACCAAATCAAATAATCTTCAGTGAGTCTGAAGGTTTATCCAGGATTTCTAGGATAAGGAAACTGGACAGCATTATTGATGGTACTAATTTTAAACATTTTCAAACATTAATATCCATTAAGCTCCCAAATCCCCTCAGACTGCAAGCGGGGGGCAGAGGGGTAGGCAGTAAAAAGGTATTCTGCATTCAAAAAAAGTCAGCATTTTAAGACCTTTCCAGTTACAAAGATTTGGGAGCCCAGAACTATACACCACCAGCCTAATATCTTCCTTTGGAGACAAGTTAAGACCATAACCTCCTTCTCCAATCTTCCATTGTATTTAAAAGCAGAGGCCTGAATTCTTAGTTTCTGTTCAGATAGGGCAAAAGTCACTATCACAGAGCAAGGATGTCTTTGTGACAGAACTGGCTAGGCCACTCTAGATACACCTTAATTCCAGAGACAGGCACTTCTATTAATTCCGTCCCTGGGCCATGAAACCTATTTACACAAAATATAAAACAAACATATTACAATATAAGCAGAGATGGACCTAGCATTCCTTTCACCTTTCTCTCTTCTGTTCTTTTGATTATTTTTTCCCTCTTTTTCCTTTATCTTATTTTCTTCTCATTCTTTTTTTAATGCTTACCTTTTCCTCTTGATATCAAATGTTTAAGGCTTACTCTTCTGTCTTTATATATGTTTATAATATTCTTGTCTTAATTTTATTATGTGGGGAAACTTAAATCCATGTTATATCAGCATATATTATGAAAAGTATAGAATAAAATTATATAGAAAGTGAAAAATTTCCAAACTGCTAGTGAGAAATTAGTAACATATCCATGTAAATGTTACTAAATCTATAAAATGTTTCATTACAGGGGCATATCAAAATTAAAGGGAACTGACAATTGTGCTGTGCTTACCTAAGATGTTAACATTTGGGAAATCTGGATAAACAGAATGTATATGGGAGTTCTCTGTACTATCTTTACACCTGTTTTAAAGTTTGATTTCAAAACTAGAAAATTATCATTTCAAAATAAAAAGTTAAAAAAATAAAAATTGTAAAACCAAAGTTAAGAAGTCACTGATAGCTCAAAACATGAAGGTAATAAAAAGACTACAGAAGTAAGGACTTAAAACTTATGGGGCACCTGGGCAGCTCAGTGGGTTAAACCTCTGCCTTTGGCTCAGGTCATGATCTCCGGGTCCTGGGATGGAGCCCCACATCGGGCTCTCTGCTCAGCGAGGAGTCTGCTTCCCCCCTCTGCCTCTCTGCCTACTTGTGATCTCGCTCTGTCAAATAAATAAATAAAAATCTTAAAAAAAAAAAAAACTTACATCAATGCGGAAGTCTTCTAACCTCTTAAAGCTACAGAGGTATTCCTGAAGTTTTGGGTCAATAGACTGTGTCTTAGATTGAGAATATTTTAGATAAGCCCAAAACTTTTCCAATCCATATAGCTGACCTAATAACAAAGAAAAATATACACAATTAATTATATAGAATTTAAAAAATGATTCATATTAAACATGACCCCATCAGCAACTAACCATTTATCTTCCAGCATATACTTTATCTAGATCTTGAGAATAAGACATTGTAATAATAATGGCAGCTAACATTTAGTAAGCATTTGTTATACAATACCTATTATTATGCAATAATAGGTATTATTTAAGTGGTTTTTATGTATTAAACTAATTTGAACCATATAAAAACCTGTAATATAGGTGCTCTTATGTATATTACTGACAAGTAAACTAAGGCTAACAAAGTTAAGTAACTTAACCAAAGTCACACAGCTATCAGGTGGTGAAAATGGGATTCAGACTACGTAAGAATCTAGCCCAAAACTTGCACTGTTACCCACCGTGCTAGTCCATCTTTCCAAACATATGTGCTGATATTACAAAGAATTTTCATGTAATGGAACATCAGTGAGTATTATCTTCATGTTTGTCAAGGAAAAAATGGTAAAATACTACTCCATGAAGGAAACACTTGGGCATAGTTGTTTTCCAACACCTCACAGGAATGACCTTCTTATTATACCGTACCCCATAACCTTCATCAAGAACCATAATAGTGGCCTGAAGGTCTTAAATGTCCTACTCTGAAGAAAATAGTTATGAACTCCTTCCCTTTTTATTGACTCAGGTTTACAATTTGCAAATAAAATAAGATTATTGCAGTTTTTTGTTTTGTTGTTTTACCAGATTCGTAGTCTTTTTTGGTTTCTTCTTGGAAATCCTTAAAAATTTCTTGTCTGAATTTTTTTTCCAGTCCATAACTATAAAACCTGAACAGACACTCTAATCCATACCTGTAGAAAGGAAATAAAAGGTTTATAATAGGGGCACCTGAGTAGCTCAGTTGGTTAAGTGTCTGCCTTTGGTTCAGGTCATGATCCTGGGTTCCTGGGATCGAGTCCCGCATTAGGCTCCCTGCTCGGTGGGGAGTCTGCTTCCGCCTCTATCTCTCTCTCTCTGCCTGCCTCTCTGCCTACTTGTAATCACTGTCAAATAAATAAATAAATAAATAAATAAATAAAGGTTTATAATAAAAATTTTGCTATGACAATGTGAACATCTATGAGATAGAAGCAAACATGACAAAAATTGCCCAAGCAAAAAAATAAAGGCTTTAAGTTGTATAATTTTTAGTATGCAGTTTTTTTAGCTGAAGTGGTTATTTAGTAATCCATAGATGGTTTTGGTATTTTTGTTCACTCAGCCATAGCACCTAATGGACATATACTGGGAACCTGCAGAATGAGGCAGCCTGTGGACAACTATGGTGTGGCTTTGGACAGACAGAGGATCTCTCCTTGGTATTTCTGAAGACATGGTCAAAAGATTTAGTGACATTGGGAATGCTTTAGATTTTTTCCAAACTAAGGTTATAATGTATGGTTTTAGATCCTTCTGAACATAATCTTTACTAAAAAGAGAGAAAGACTATACTCTTGGGCCCTAGACCTTATGTGTAATTGATCCATTCAACTATAAGTGACAAAGATAATTAAATGGCTCCTAACAGATCTTCCCTGCTTTAGTTATAAAGTACATTTCATAAAAGATATTTTGCTAAAATAATTGTAATCACTACAAAAATCAGAAAACAAATTTCCTTGTATTCTTCTATAACTACCTAGAGAACCCAAGACAAATTTTGGACTGTGTATTAGCAAACTACATGGGCTCAACCTTTAATTAATGGTGATGACTAGAACCCATAAGAATGAACAAAGTTAACAAGATAGCAGTAAAAGGACCAACTCTAGCTTATTCCACTAAAACATGTCACAATTAAAAGATCTCTCAGTTAGGATCCTTAAGTTGTTCTAAGTGCCTTAGTGGAATAAAGACTACAATTTCTTCATTACCGGTAACATAATTTTGCATAACTTTTATTCACAATAAGCGGTGTGTGTGTGTGTGTGTGTCTTTTATAACTACTAGTTTATTTGCAAGATGGAAAGTGATAGTCTGTCCAGAATAAATAAGTTTCTTGGCAAGCCACCAAGAGAAATGTAGGACTACCAACTACACACCCACCCACTGACCTGAGCTCTTTGCTTTGGTAGCTGTAAGTGATGCTCTTCTTTGAGCTTGTATGACTGAAGGCTAAGGACTAAGGACTAAAGAACCACCATTTCAGAAATGACAAATCTGCCTTGATACCTTTCTTATGGGAAATTATATTGATATTTGTTATACATTAGTTTATCTTGGTAAAGGCCAATAGACTACTACAATATTTGGATTTTTAGTCTTATTTTTTGGTAAACCAATTCCAAAGACCAAAAGTATGACATTAATAACAACCCAACTATGCAGCATAACTGCTGGAGTGAAGAGCAGGGGCAAATGGCCAGCCTCTCAGTTGTTATTTACTCATTTACTCCTCATTATGAGACAGCTTAGATGAATGGAAAACATAAAGGCTGAGAAGCAGAAAGAGCTACATTTGAATTCTAGCCCTGTAATTATATCCCTAAAAATGGGGATAACAATATCCTACTTTTTAAGAATAGATGACATAATATTTGTAAAGCACTTAGACCAGAGCTGGCACATTGAAGATACTTAAGTTATTTCTCTCCTTCCTTATGAAATCATCTTACTGCTAAATTTAGTCAGTTGATAGATTAAGTATTGATCTTTCTAATAACAGTAACAATTTATTAAGCACTTACTGTGTATCATATGTTAAGACCTTTACATGTTCTGTTTTGCTTAATCTTCACAATAACCCTCTGAGTGTATCTACCATAATTTCCCCTACTTTATAGATAAAGAACCTAAATCTCACGGGAATAATAACTTGTCAAGCTCACAGAATTAATAGGCTGGGATTCAAATTTAGGTATGATTTTAAAACCTTCAGACACTTAACCACTATGTCATACTTCCTACAGAAGAGCTAATCCAGGATAGTCACAAACATTGCAGAAACAGACCCAAAATGATGTGTTAAAAAGCTACTAGAAAAATACACAGACAACTATAGGAACACAGAAGAAGCCCCAACCTAGCCTTGGATGGTCACAGGCATATCAGAAAAGTTATTAGAAAGTCCTGAAGACCAAACAAAGTGTTTGCAAAAAGAGCAAAAGATCCTGAGACTAATTATAACAGTGAACAGGGTGCCTGGGTGACTCAGTCGGTTAAGCAACTGCTTTGGCTTAGGTCATGATCCTAGGGTCCTGGGATCAGTCCCAAATCAGGCTCCATGCTCAGCGGGGAGCCTGCTTCTCCCTCTGCCTGCTCTGCCTGCCATCCTCCCTGCTTGTGCGCTCGCTCGCGCTCGCTCTCTCTCTCATAAATAAATAAATAAATAAAATCTTTTATTTTATAAAAAATATAAATATTTTATATTTAAAAATTAAATAAAAATTATTTTATAATTACAACAATGACTTTCAAACTTTTCTATATCCAATATTAAGAAAAATATTTTATCTGGTAACCAAATTAACACAACACTCACACATATAATGTGTGCACTTAAAAACATAGATAAGTTTTGCAATAATTCTTAAATTTGCATGTATGTATTAATTGTGAAAAAATTTAGCCTTACTATGTTCAGTGCAGTCTGATATTTTTCAAACCAGTAAACTGACTTCACAACCCATTAACGGGTAGCACATCACTGTTTCAATGAGAACATCAAAATCAGAAATAGCAAATTTTGCCCTTTTGCCAACTCAGGAAAACTGGCAGTAGCTATCAAAATTTTGATAAGACTATAGATCTGAATTCAAGAATAACATTAAACAGTGTTGGGTTTGAATAGAGATGTCAGTAATAACAGAAGAGAGAAACAGAGGTAAACATACTATGTATCTGTCATTCCTGATCAAGATAAAGATTCTGGGAGAAAATTAAATAGTCTTTATTTTTATATATGTCAGGGCAAATGTAATTTATTCCAGAAAAATTTATTTGCAGCATCTTGTATTCCTCTGAAAGATTACAATAACTGATTAACAATATATTCTTATTTAAGACTTATAAGTAGAACTTGAAGAATGCTAAATTTGAGTAAACAGTGAGTGTAAAATTCTTTTTTTCTTCTTTCCATCTCTTCTTCCTCCTACCATTTTCCAGGAATAGTGTACAAGAGCCTACTTCATGTTTCTTTTCACCCTTTTAGTCTGGTATAAACATTCTCAAAGCTTATTCTGAACATTTCTCAAAGAAACAAGGTCTAACCTGGATGAAAAGAATGAGTTAGCAAAGCAGAGGGAGGAAGAAGAGAATATATATAGACATCTAGAGACTAGAGTTTGGATCATTCAGAGAACACATTCTGTACCACTGTTGCCTAGAGAACTAGAGCACTAGCAGGAAAAAGTGAGATTTGATAGATGAGTCTAGACATATCATAAGAGGCCTTATTTTTTCTTGGCTCAAGTCATCTTCACAACTAGTTTGGCTCTAAGTATTTATCAATTTGGGGTGTATATGCATATGCAAGGGAAGTCTCTAGTGGCTCTTTCAAATTTCATTTGGCCTTTGTGCCAGCCCCTGAGATGGCTCCAAATGATCCTACCTCCAGATATTCACAAGCTTGGGTAGTCTCCTCCTACCAGGTATGGTACCAGGGTTGGTCTGTGTGAACAATATAACATGGCAGAAGTGATGGTATGTCACTTTCAAGCATAGGTTATACAAGACACCAAGGCTTCCATCTTGGAAGTTCTCCATCTTTCTTAGATTATTTGCTCTGGATGAAGTCATGTTGTTAAATGCCCACTGAGAGAGAGGCCTATGTGGTGAAGAACTAAAACTTCCTGCCAACAGCCATGTGAATAAGCTTGACTCCTCCAGCCTGAGTCAAGTCTTCAGAGACGGCATCCTGGTCTAACACCTTAACTGCAAATGAGACATCTAAGTCAGAACCACCCAGCTAAGCTGTTCTTAGGGTCTTGACCCTTAGGAACTGTAAACTAATAAATGCTTGTTGTTTAATCTTCTGAGTTTTGGGATAATCTGCAATGCAGCAAAAGGAAATTAATATAGCCCTCTCTCTAGTTATGTTGTGCTACTTTTGTAGTTCAAACAGGGCTACTTCAGTACTAGCTTTTGTGTTCTTTTTTTGAAAACTCCCTTTAACTGTAAAAATATGAGAAAATATTTGACCTGTAATTTTCTTTTGCATCTTCCCAAGCAAGTTGTCTAAATTCCTCATACATTTTTTTATTGAAGTGATCTCTGAGGAAAAAGGACCAGAAACGAAAGAGGGTATTCATTTCTTGGGACTGGCCAATTCCCAAGCGTTTTCTCTCTGAAAAAGTTAAAATAATAAAACATTTTTTTGTTAAAGAAACTTATTAAAGTCAAAGCAGCAGACATTTTACATAACCTAAAATAAGGAACGTTAAAACACATTAATCTCCAAAATGTATTTGGGTTTCTTCTAAATAAGGGACAAATATTAATCCATTTCCTGACTCATTGCTCAAATCTAAGCATTCGTCAGTACTAATAAGAATATGCTAAACTTTATTTCTTAATGAGTTAAGCTAAAAAACACATGAATACTTACTTAAGGTAATTATAACAAAATAAAAGAATATCTTCACCTGATGTTAAATGTCACATTTAAAAATATATTTTAGTTTTAAACATAGCTACATAAAGGACAAGCATCTTACCACTTAGACATCTTCGACGATACTTGTGGTACACTTGTTGGGTAAAGCCATTTTCCTTCAAAAGTTCATGAGAAGGGTGCTGGAACTTTGGGAATGATTGAGGAGTACATCCATAACTTCCTACTAGTGGTGCACCTTCTGAAGGTGAAGCATTTGAACTGCTGTTTGAGGAGGGGGGAAAAAAGCCTTCAAACTGAAATATCAAGAACCAAGTGTTTAAACCAAGTGTTTAAACCATCTGTGTTACTTGTTCGTTATTGCATCTGAACAGTGAAAAGACATTAGTCCCTAACAATAAATTAATGACATAAAAATCTAATTGCTATTTATGTTTAAATAGCATATTTAACAGGTATATTCAGAAGATGATAAGGAACATGGTTATAAACATGGTTATAAATTCTCAAATTAAAGCAGTAAGTAGAAGCAGATAACTGAATAGCTAGCTTATTCCTCTTCCAGATCTATTATTAGTTTAGTTTCTTATGTAGGGGAGAAATTTTCAATTTTCATGAGTAATTAAGTAAATGAAGTAAGTTGGATAAATGGAAATGAGAAATAATATCTGGCACAAAGATAACAATTTCATGAGTCCAAAGACATACTTGCAATTCTGTACATCAATCTCATTTCTGAAATACCTCTGAAATCGGTCTTTTCCTTTTTGTCTGCATTCCATTATTCAAATTCGGGTTTCCTTCCTCTTTCACTCAAACGAACTGGTCTCCTAATTTTTCCAATCTCCCTCCTCTATCCTACCACCAAAGTGATCTTCCTGTGTTTTGTTTTTTGTTTTTGCTTCAAAGTGATCTTCCTAAAACTGTGATCTAAATCAGTGGTTTTCAATGTGTTGTCTGTGGATGCTTGGAGGGGTTCCCAGGAACTCTTCAGAAAGTTTGTAACACAAGACCATTTTTCACAAAAACACTAAGGTATTATTTGCCCTTTTCACTGTGTTCACATTTGTACTGAATAGTTACTAAAGCAATGGTGTAGAAAACCACTGATGAAAATTGAGGCAGTGGCACAAACTTTACATACTAGTGATTGTATTATTCACTGCAATGCATGGGCAAGTTTTTAAAAATGCCAGTTTCAACTTAAGATTCCTTGATGGAGCAAAAAAAATTAACTATGTGAAATCTCAAGCCTTGAGTACCTACCTGTCTTACTGTGTGTGACAAAATGGGACAAAAGCTTTAGTTTTATAGAAAGTTCTGGAAATGTTTCACAACAATGTGAAGATACTTAACATTCCTGATCTGTACACTTAAAAATGATTAAAATGGGAAATTTTTATGTGGTTTTAAATCACAATTAGAAAAAAATGGGGGGCGCCTAGGCGGCTAATTGGTTAAGTGTCCCAACTCTTGGTTTCAGCTTGGGTTATAGCCTCGGGGTCCTGGGATTGAGTCCCAAGTCAGGCTCCGTTCTCAGCTCAGAGTCTGTTTGTCCCTGTCCCTCTGCTCTCCCCCAACCCCCACCACTGTCCACTCTCTAAAAAAGAAATAAAATCTTTTTTTTAAAAAATGGGATGAAAGCATAAAGCACTTTTGATAAAGCATTATCAAAGTATAATGGCTATTTTTATGGACTGAATGTGTCTTGAATTCCTAGCTCCTAATATGAAGGTATTAGGAGGTAATTAAGTATGAGGGTAGAGTTCTAATGAGTGGAGTACGTGCCCTTATAAAAAGAAACACAAGATAGCTTGCTTCCTTTCTTTCTGCTACTTGCCATGTGAGGATACAAGAAGATAGCCATCTGCAAAGCAGGCCCTCACCAGATACCAGATCTGTTGGCACCTTCATCCTAAAACTGTGAGAAATAAACTTAAGCTACCCAGTCCATGCCATATGTGTTAAGAGCAGCTCAAACTGAGACAGTTGTCTTAAGTCAAAGCACTTGTGTGATAAAGTTGTGAGCTGACCTAATTGATTTTTTCATGGAACACCATTTCTAACTAGAAAACAAACAAATTATGGTTATTCAGACTTCATTTTGTATCAGATATTTCCTTGAAAATGAACAAAATGAATCTGTAATGTCATGGAAAACTGAGCTTTCATGCACATGTTAGAATTTTTGAAACCTTGTATTTGTCACCAAGAGCCTGATAGTTTCCACTAATATTTAGACTTTTCTAATGAAATCAGTGGTGATTTTTTTAGGAGTTTGTATATGCATGTCTGCGTGTATGGTAAAATATACACAATATTTAATTTTAATCATTCTTAAACATGCTTACTATTAATCAGCATTAAATATTCTCAATGTTATATAACCATCACCACTCTATGCCTAAAACTTCTATATCATCCCTAACAAAAACTCTATTAAACAAAATTAGCCCTTTCTTCCTCCCTTCAGCTCCCAATATCTTCTATTCTACTTTCTCTCTTTTAATTTGATTATTCAGCGCACCTCACATACAAGTGAGAAGATACTCTACTCACCCTTTGAGTCTGACTTATTTCACTAAGCATGTTTTCAAGGTCTATCTATGTTGTTGTTGCAATAAGTTAAACTTTCATTCTTTTATATGGTTGAATAATATTCCATTATATGTATATACCATATTGTGTTTATGCAGTAATCTGTTAAAGGACATGTGTTGTTTACATCTTTTGGCTGTTATGAATAATACTTCTATAAACATGGACTTAAAAACGTTTGTTCAACTCCCTGTTTTCAATTCTTTTGGATATAACCCTCAGGAGAGCAATAACTGGAACATATGGTAATTATATGTTTTAACCTTTTGAAAAAATGACAAACTGTTTTGCATTGGCTGTGGAAGTTAATATTTTCACAAACAATGCTCAAGAGTTCCAATTTCTCCACATCTTCACAAACATTTATTTTCAGGTATAAATGTATGTATTTATTTAACTATGTCCTTGGGGCCTAAACTCATGACCCTGAGATCAAGACCTGAGCTGAAATCAAGGGTTGGGTCTTAACCAACCAAGCCTCCCAAATGCCCCATATTTTCAGTGTTTTAAAAAATTATACATATTAGATAGCTCAGGCTGTCATAACAAGATACCACAGGCTGGATGGCTTAAACAACAGAAATTTATGGTCTCACAATTCTTGAGGTCAGAAGTCTATTAGAAGGTGGAAGAGGGGCAGTAAAATATCCTCTGGACTGAAAAGGTACTTTGAGACCAAAAAACAAACCAAGCAACTCCAAACTGTTTAGCTTTTTATTTAGGGCAACTTACTGACAGGAGGATCAGGTGGACAGATGATCTCAGCACTATGCAGCTATTTTCTACAAAGTCTGTAACTTAATCTATAGAGATTATAGAGCAGGGGGATCATTGTGGGGAGGTTGAAGGGCAGTTATCTAAAATAGCACTATCTGTGTGCCAGAGGGATCTCTACTATTCATCTGAAGTGGCACAATCTGTACACCTTCCCTCATTCTAGCTAGAGCGCACACTAACCTCCAACAGGCCTGGAACATGTGGCCCTGTGGAAGGTCACTGTGCAGACAAGAACAAGATAGAAAGCAAAAGATGGAGTCAGTATTGTCAGCACTCCTACAAAGTCCAACATTAAAGTGACAGCAGCATTGGTTTCTGGTGAGGCTTCTCTTCCTCGCTTACAGACACCCACCTTCTCTATGCATCTTCACATGGCTTTTCCTCTGTGTATATACAGAAAGAGATCTCTCGTATTTCTTCCTCTTCTTATAAAGACACCAGTCCTATTAAATTAGGGGCCACCTTTATGACTTCATTTAACTTTACCTTTAATGGGTCTCCCTGTACTATCTCCAAGTATAATCACACTGGGGGTTAAGACTTCAACATATAGGGACGCCTGGGTGGCTCAGTTGGTTAAGCAGCTGCCTTCGGCTCAGGTCATGATCCCGGCGTCCTGGGATCGAGTCCCACATCGGGCTCCTTGCTTGGCAGGGAGCCTGCTTCTCCCTCTGCCTCTGCCTGCCACTCTGTCTGCCTGTGCTCACTCTCGCTTCTCTCTCTATGACAAATAAATAAATAAAATCTTAAAAAAAAAAAGACTTCAACATATAATTTTAAGGAGAAACCATAATACCATTCTAGTAGGTATGAGGAGGTATCTCACTGTGTTTTTTTATTTGCATTTCTCTAATGACTAATGATATTGAACATCTTATCATGGGCTTATTGGCCATTTGTATATCTTCTTTGAAGAAATTTCTATTGAAATCCTTTGCCTATTTTTGAATTGGGTTTTTTTAGTTGTCAAGTTTTTGAAGTACATTATATATTCTAAATATTAATCCCTTAACAGATACCTGATTTGCAAACTTGATTTTCTCCTATTGAATAGGTTGTCTTTTGACTCTGATACATAAAAGTTCTTAATTATAGGGGTGCCTGCGTGGCTCAGTGGGTTAAGCTTCTGCCCTCGGCTCAGGTCATGATCTCAGGGTCCTGGGATGAAGCCCCACGTCGGGTTCTCTGCTCAACAGAGAGCCTGCTTCCCCCCTCTCTCTGCCTGCCTCTCTGCCTACTTGTGATCTCTGTCAAATGAATAAATAAAATCTTTTTTAAAAATGTTCTTAATTATAATGAAGTGTAATTTATTTTTTTCTTTTGTTACCTGTGCTTTTGGTGTCATAGAAGAAACCAATGTCAAATCCAGGGTGATGAAGATTTTCCCTTATACTTTCTTCTAACAATTTTATAGCTTTAACTCTTAAGTTTAAGTCTTTGATCAATTTTGAGTTAATTTTTTTATACAGGGTATAAGGTCTGGATCCATCCTTATCCATCCTTTTCCATGTTGGATATTCAATTTTCCCAGTACTATTTGTTGACAAGATGGGCCTTTTCTTTACTGAACAGTTCTAGCACCCATTTTGAAAATAAACTGACCAGACATATGAGGGTTTATTTCTAGGTTCTCTATTCTATTCCATTGGTCCACTTGCCTGTCCTTATGCCAGGACCATAATATTTCTTTTTAATTTTTAATTTTTTTCTTTTTTGTTTACAATTTCTTTTTTTAAAGATTTTATTTATTTATTTGATGGGGGGGTGGGGGAGAGAAAGCAAGCACAAGCAGGGGGAGCGACAGGTAGAGGGAGAAGCAGGTTTCCCGCTGAGCTAGGAGCCTAACGTGGGGTTCAATCCCAGGACCCTGCAATCACGACCTGAGCTGAAGGCAGCCACTAAACTGACTGAGCCACCCATGTGCTTTAGTTTAATACTGTAGCTTTGTAGTAACTTTCAAAGTCAGGAAGTGTTAGTCCTCCAATTTTATTCTTCCTCTCTAGGACTGTTTTGGCTTCTCAGGACTCCTTGCAGTTTCCTATGAATTTGAGAATAAGGTTTTCCATTTCTGTGAAAATCATTGTCAGACACACAGAACAATGGAAGAAAATAGAAAACCCAGAAATGAATCTTTTTTATGGTCAACTAATCTTTGACAAAGCAAGAAAGAAAGTCCAATGTAAAAAATGTAAATGTAAAATGTAATGTAAAAATGTAATGTAAATGTAATGTAAATGTAAAAAATGTAATGTAAAAAAGACAGTCTCTTCAACAAATGGTGGTGGGAAAACTGGACAGCGACATGTAAAAGAATAGATCTGGACAACTTTCTTATACCATACACAAAAATAAATTCAAAATGAATGAGAGACTTAAATATGAGACAGGAAACCATCAAAATCCTAGAGGAGAACACAGGCAGTAACCTCTCAGACATCGGCCATAGCAACTTCTCACTGGACAGGTCTTCGGAGGCAAGGGAAACAAAAGCAAAAATGAACTACTGGGACTTCATCAAGATAACGGACTTCTGCACAGTGAAGGAAACAATCATCAAAATTAAAAGACAACCTTTGGAGTCGGAGAAGATATTTGCAAATGACATATCAGATAATGGGTTAGTATCTAAAATCTATAAAGTACTTATTGGATTCAACACCAAAAACAAATAATCCAGCTAACAAAGAGGCAGGAAACATAGACATTTTTCCAAAGAAAACATCCAGATGGCTAACAGACATCACCAGCAAAATACAAATCAAAATGAGATAACATCTCACACCTATCAGAAAGGCTAAAATAGTAACATAGGAAACAACAGGTGTTGGTGAAGATGTGGAGAAAGGGGAAACTCTCTTACACTGTTGGTGGGAATGCAAATTGGTACAGCCACTCTGGAAAACAGTATGGAGGTTTCTCAAAAAGCTATAATAGAGAACTACCCTCTGACCCAGCAATTGCACTACTAGGAATTTACCCAAAGGATACAAAAATACTGATTCAAAGGGGCACATGTGTCCCAATGTTCATAGGAGCATTATAAATAATAGCAAAATTATGGAAAAAGCCCAAATGTCCATTGACTGATGGATAAAGAATGTATGGTGTTTATGTATGTATGTGCATATATATATATATATATATATATATATATATATACGCAATGGAATATTACTCAACTATAAAAAAGAAGAAATCTTGCCATTTGCAACAACATGGATGAAGATAGAGAGTATTATGCTAAGCAAAATAAGTCAGTCACAGAAAGACAAATACCATATGACTTCATTCAGGTGTGGAATTTAAGAAACAAAACAGATGAACACAGGGGGATATTAAAAAAAGAGAGGCAAATCATAAAACAGACTTTTAACTATAGAAGACAAATTGAGGATTACTGGAAGGGAGGCTGGTGAGAGGATGGGTAAATGGGTGACAGCTATTAAGGAAGGCTCTTGTGATGAGCACTAGGTGTTGTATGTAAGTGATGAATCACCAAATCCTACCTGTGAAAGTAAAATTACACTGTGTGTTAGCTAACTAGAATTTAAATAAAAATTTGGAAGGAAAAAAAAAAGGAAAAGGCTGTTGGAATTCTGATAAGGATTTTGTTGAATCTATAGATCACTTTAGATAGCACTGATATCTTAACAACGTTAAGTCTTCCTATCCATGAATATGAAATGTCTTTCTATTTATTTAGGTCTGCTGTAATTTTTTCAGCAATGTTTTGTAGTTTTCAGCATACAGAACTTTCACGTCTTTGGTTAGATTTTTTTTTTTTCCCCTAAGTATCTAATTCTTTTAGGTGCTAATGTAAATAGAATTGCTTTCTTAATTTCCTTTTCAAATTGCTCAAATGCTGGCATATAGAAACCCAACTGATTTCTGTTTTGTACCCTGCAACTTTGCCAAATTTGTTTATTAGTTTTAGTATCTTTCTCATTGATCCTCTGAGATTTTCTATATATGGAATCACACTATCTGTGACTAGAGATAGTCTTACCCCTTCCTTTTTTTTTTTTTTTGGTTTAGTTTTTTTTTTTTTTTAATTCATTTGAGAGAGAGAGCATACACAAGCAACGGGAAAGACAGAAGCAGGGGGAGAGGCAGAAGCAGACTCCCAACTGAGCTAGGAGCCTGTTATGGGGCTTGCTCCCAGGACCTGGAGATCATGACCTGAACCAAAGGCAGATGCTTAACCATCTGAGCCACTCAGGCAACACTTACTCCCTCCTTTTTAATTTGATGTCTTTCCTTTCCTTCTCTACTAGCTCTGGCTAAAACTTTCAGTACAACTTTGAATACCAACAGTGAAATCAAATATCCTTCTTATTTATTTATTTATTTATTTGACAGGGAGACAGAGAGCACAAGCAGGCAAAATGGCAGGCAGTGGGAGAGGGAGAAGCAGGCAGTGCTGAGCAGGGAGCCTGACTCGGGGCTCGATAGCAGGACCCTGGAATCACGACCCAAGATGAAGGCAGAGCCTCGTCTTGTTTCTGATTTTAGGAGGAACAAATTTCAGTCTTTCACCATTGAGAATGATGTTAGCTGTGGGTTTCTTATAAATACTTTTTACCATGTTGAGGGGTTTTCCTTCTATTCTTAGTTTTCAGACTTTTTAATCATAAAAAGATGTTGGATTTTGTCAAATGTTTTTTCTATGTCAACCGAGATGATCACGTAGTCATTTCCTTAATTCTTTTTTTAAAAAATCTTAATTTATTTATTTTAGAGGGAGTCAGTGTGTGCAAGTGTGGGCAGGGGGAGAGGGAGAGAGAGAATCCTTAAGCAGACTCCCCTCTGAGCTCAGGGCTTGATGTGGGGCTTAATCCCAGGTCCTTGAGATCATGACCTGAGCTGAGATGAAGGTCGGCTGCCTAACTGACTGGGCCACCCAGGTGCCCCAGTCATTGCATCAGGTCTATTAATATGATGTATTACACTGATTTTCTTAGTTGAACCACTCTTGCATTACTGGGATAAATTCCACTTGGTCATGGTGAATAATCTTTTCAACATACTAATGGACTTTTTAAAAATTTATTTTTATTTATTTATTTAAGTAGGCTCCATGCTCAACATGGAGCTTGAATTCACAACCCTCAGATTAAGAGTCACGTGCTCTACTAACTGAGCCAGCCTAGTGTCCCTGACAACTGCTGGATTTCATTTGTTAATATTTGGTGAGAACGTCTGCATCTATATTCATAAGGGGCACTGGTATATAATTTTATTTTCTTGTGATGTCTTTATCTGGTTCTGGGATCAGCATAATGCAGGCCTCATAGAGTAAGCATTCCTTTCTCTTCAAATTTTTGGAAGAGTTTGAAAGAGATTAGTGTTAATTCTTTAACTATCTGGTAGAATTCACTTCAAGTGGAGCCATTGGTCTGGAATTTTCTTTGTTAGGGGAAGTCTTTGATTACTGATTTGATCTCTTTTATGCATGGGTTCAGACCGTCTATTTCTTTTTCCATCAGTTTAATTTGTATGTTTTGAGGAATCTGTTCATTTCTTCCAGGTTGTCTAATCTGTTAATGTATATTGTTCACACTAATCTCTTCTAATCCTCTTATCTCTATAAAATTGGTTAGTTATGTTTCCATCTCTATTTCTGATTTTAGTTATTTGCATCTTCTCTTTTTGCTCTGGCAGTCAGCTAAAGAAGCTTTGTTAGTTTTGTTGATCTTCTCAAAGAACCAACATTTGTTTTTACTGATTTTCTCTACTGTTTTTCTCTTCTCTTTATTGTTTATTTTTGCTCTCATTTTCAACATTTCCTTCCTCCCTTCTGCTAGCTTTGGGTTTATTTTGCTCTTCATTTTCAAGATTCTTAAAATATAATGTTAGGTTACTGATTTGTGAACTCTTTTCTTTTTAAATGTAGGCATTTATAGCTATAAATTTCCCTCTGAGCACTGCTCTCCTTGCATTCCTTTAAGATTTGGTATGCTGTTTTCACTTTCATATCTCTCTCAGTATTTTCTAATTTCCTTTATAATGTCTTCTTTGACTCATGGGTTAAAAGTATGTTGTTTAGCTGTCACATACTTGTGAATTTTCCAGTTTTACTTCTGTTATAGATTTCTACTACCTTCATTCCACTGCAATCAGAGAAGATATCTTATATGGTATCACATTTAAAGTCTACTGAAGCTTTTGTTTTGGCCCAACACATGGTCTATAGTACAAAACGTCCTGTGTATACTTACGAATGTATATTCTGTGCTGTTGTTGGGTAGACTATATTATGTGTGTGTATATATATATATATATAATCTGCTAGGTCTAATTAGTTTATTGCATTGTTCAGGTCTCAGGTCCTCTATTTTGTTACTCATGTCAAGTTGATTTATGCATTATTGAAAGTAGTGTATTGAAATCTCCAACTATTCTTGTAGAAATGTTTATTTCTCTCTCCAATTTTTTTCAATTTTTGCTTCATATATATTTTTTCAAAAGATTTATTTATTTATTTGAGAGAGAGTGGTGGGAAGAGCAGAGGGAGAGAATCTCAAGCAGACTTCCTGCTAAGCATGGAACCTGACAAGGTGCCTAGATTTCACAACCTTGAGATCATGAGCTGCGCTGAAATTAATAGATGCTCAACTGACTAAACCACCCAGATGCCCCAATTTTTGTTTCATAGACTATGAGGGGCTGTTAATAGTTACATATACGGGGGCGCCTGGGTGGCTCAGTGGGTTAAAGCCTCTGCCTTCGGCTCAGGTCATGATCTCAGGGTCCTGGGATCCAGCCCCACATCAGGCTCTCTGCTCAGCAGGGAGCCTGCTTCCCCTCTCTGTCTCTGCCTGCATCTCTGCTTCCTTGTGATCTCTGTCAAATAAATAAATAAAATCTTAAAAAAAAATCATGGGGGGGGCACCTGGATGGCTCAGTGGGTTAAAGCCTCTGCCTTTGGCTGGGATCATGATCCCAGGGTCCCAGGATTGAGCCCCGCATAGGGCTCTCTGTTCAGCAGGGAGCCTGCTTCCCCCCTCTCTCTCTGCCTGCTGCTCTGCCTACTTGTGGTCTCCCTCTCTCTGTCAAATGAATTTAAAAAATCATAGGAAAGGGGCACCTGGGTGGCTCAGTGGGTTGAAGCCTCTGCCTTCAGCTGGGGTCATGATCCCAGGGTCCTGGGATCGAGCCCCACATCGGGCTCTCTGCTCAGCGGGGAGTCTGCTTCCCCTCCCCCCTCTCTCTGCCTGCCTCTCTGCCTACTTGTGATCTCCATCTGTCAAATAAATAAATCTTTTTAAAAAATCATAGGAGAAAATAATATTTATAGTACTCTAATGGGGATGTAAGTATAACTGGAGTATATGAAACTGTATTCATATCAGTCAGCCTAGGATTTATTTTAGCCAAATTCTGCAGATTAGGAACAAATAAACTGGAAAGAGATGAGAGTTTACTCAGCTTGAGATTTGGAGATATTAGAGGTATAAAATAAGTCTAAGAGCAAGAATCTAAAATTCAATAAAAATTTATAAGACACAAACTAACAAGAAAATTAAAATTTTTAATAAAAAAGTAATGCAAACAAAACCCCAAAACAAACAGAAGGATATCTACATCAGATCACCCACCTATTGGCATGATCACACAATGGACTTTAAAATAACCATGATTAGATTAATATGTTGAAGGAATTCATGGAAAGGAGAACATGCATGATAAAAAAACTTCAGCAGGAAAAAGAGAACTATTAATAAGAAGTCAAATGGTAATACAAAATTTATAAAGCATAATTATCAGAAATGGAAAATTTCCGTGATAAGCTTATCAGGAGACTGGACACAACTAAAAATGAACAAGGGTCAATCAAAATTATCTAACGTGAATTACAAAGAGAAAAAGTAGAAAAAAAAATAAGATCATCTAAGAGCTGTGAGATATTAACAAATGATCTAATATACATGTAATTGGATCCCAGAAGTAGGAACAAACAAGAACACAGGGCAAAAAATACTTGAAGAGGTTAAGAGACGAAAATTTTCCTAAATGAATAAAAGACAACAAACAATGAACCCAAAAACTTCAGAGAACCACAAGCAGGATAAATACCTTATGTGTCACACAGATATATACACATATAACCATACCCATATCTAGATCCATCAAAGAATTTTATACTCAATAAGAATATCTTTCAAAATAGAAAAAGACAAACTTCTCCTGATAAACAAAAGTAGATAGAATCCACTCCTAACAGACCTGTACAACGAGAAATTTTTAAGAAATAAAGAGCATTACAAATGGTAAAAATGAGAGCAAATTTTTGAAAAATTCCTCACATTGGGGCGCCTGGGTGGCTCAGTCAGTTAAATGTCTGCTTTCAGTTCAGGTCATGGTCTCAGGCTTCTGGGACTGAGCCCAGGGATCGTCTGATCATCTAGCTTCCTGCTCAGAGGGGAGTCTGCCTCTCCCTCCTCACCCTCCCCAATGCACTCTCTCTCTCTCTCTCTCTCTCTCTCTCTCTCTCAAATAAAAACTCTATAAATAGATAGATAGATTATAGATAAAATAAAAATTTCTCATGTTTTTAAAAGATACCTGTCTACAGAAAAGTAATAATAAAGCTATATTACAGAGGATGGGAGGAAATGGAACTTTATGGTATTAAGATTCTTATGCTATACATGTAGTGGTATAATATTATTTGAAAGTAGACTAAGTTGAAATGTATATTATGAACAGTAGAAGACCAGTAAAAAATAAGAGATATAACTGAGAAGCCAATGGTAGAGATAAAATAGAATTATCATAAAAACTCAGCCAATCCAAAAGATGGAAGAAAAAAGAACAGATGAAAAAAAGTAGAATACAAAATAAAAAAAATTAAAATTAAAATGGCAGATTTAAATCCAACCATATCCATAATTACATTAAGGTAGATGATCTAAAGACATGAATGTTGATAATGGGGTGAGGCTGTGTGTGGAAGGCAGGGAATGCATGGTGTCTAAGGGAACTCTCAGTACCTTCCACTCAATTTCTGCTGTGAACCTAGAACTACTCTAAAAAGTAGGTCAATTTAAAAAAATATATAATCATTTTTATAAATACTTGTCTGTCACCCCTGAATTAAGCTCCAGAAAGGCAGGGTCTGTAATTATCTTGTTCCCTGCTATATACTTAGTGCCTAGGAAAGTGTCCAACACAATGTTAAGCCCCTGCTTTCCTGATACATTTTACTTGTGGAAGAATGTGGAGTGGTGCCTGGGAATGAATAAATCACTATATAGATGAATTATTAATAATGAAAGATATAACATAATAAAAAAATGAATTGTACGGAACATATTCCTAACTAAACGTTCCATTAAATGTTCTAACTAAACTAAATGTTACTGACTAAAATCTCTCACCATTATTTGTTGATCTCTAAATATATTGCTCTGATAAAAAAAAAAAAACTCACACTGGAGGGGTGCTTAGGTGGCTCAGTTGGTTAAGCGTCTGACTTCAGCTCAGGTCATGATCCCAGGGTCCTAGGATCGAGCCCTACATTGTTGGGCTCCCTGCTCAATGGGAAGCCTGCTTCTCTCTCGGTCTTTTCCCCTGCTCGTGCTTTCTCTCTCTAATAAATAAAAATCTTAAAAAAAAAAAATACCCTGGAAAATAAACTCTCAAAATCACTTAGAACACAATAACCCTAAGTATACAATAGGTGTGCAAAAAACATATACACATTTTATATTTTATGGACAATATATCTAATGAGAACAAATGTAAAAGTACCAAATAAATATCACTGGAAAGACAGAGGTGGAGATTTTCAGATCGTGATAAATTCACTAGCTTTTCTTTGAATGAAACTATTTAATCCCCCCCTTCTAGTAACTAAAGAATACTTTTTCCTAAGCTAAATCTTCATTTAGAAAGTTGGTCAGATGATTATTCTGAAAATATCTACACAAACAGAAGTTTACAAGAAACAGACAGCAATTAGCAGCAAATCACCTCTGCATCCACTGTATAAGATAAAACATATCATGTTATATTGCACAACTGGCACTATCAAAGGTTTGCTCTATCATCTCTTTTGAGGTAAATAAGTCTTAAAAAAAAAAAAGCTAAAAGAAAAACCACTTACTACTAATAGTCAACTAATCTAAGTTATTTTCCCCCAAAAGGAAAAACTTCAAAATAACAAGGTGTTTTATTTCCATATTCTTTTTATAGTTTGAGTAGTTTGTTTAGCACATTAATTCACTAAGAACCCACTATGCCACTGAGAATCTGGAATCTTTCACAAACTTAAATATTTTCTTATCTAGGAGTACACATTTGTGGAAACTAGTTTAAATGGGAAAAAAATTGTCCTATTCAATTATTCCTTAATGTATTTATTGGAAAATGTCCCATTTATTTCCCTTTCTTCCGCTTCTTTTTAAAAACTATTTTCATTGTTCCATACTTTGCTAACATATAAATTTTTAAATATTCCAAATGTCTAATTAGTAACTATTTTCAACAAACTTAAAATTTTAAAAAAAAGCAATGTTTGACAAATACAGTACCTGACAGAAGATGTTCTTGGCCCATGATCTCTGGAATCCATTACCCAACCAACATGACACTCTAGAGGGGGATTTGTACTATGTCTTGTTTTTCTCTTTCTTGGACTCTAAAGATAAAGAAGTCAAACATTGCAATTATTTCAGTAGTGTGAACTTCACAAGTAAATTGAAACCCTCTGACTGTAAACTAGCTCAAACATTTTCATACTGTAGATGACACATTATGAAATCACATGAAGTCACAAAACTTAAACATCTCACATACAAGTTACAAAACTTAACAAAGAAGGTCCTTTGCTAGGATTCAACCCAAGGATTAAAGGAAATACAATTTAGTGTGAGTCTTCATTATACCTTCTGATTAACATTAATTACGCTACAAATTTTAAGGAATTATTCCTTAACCTGAGAAAACATCACTGGTAAAATACCATTTTTAAGTGAATTCTTACCATCTAAAATATATATATTTTAAAATATGATAGAAACTAAAAAGTCTCATTTTGGAATGTTAAAGGATATAAAATGCAGCCTTTATATTCCTGGTAGTTTTGTGTACCTTTACATCAATAGCTTTTGGTTCTTTAACAACAGGATAAAATCTTGGTGTTTTATTTGGATCTTGTAACCTAGGTGTTCGAGGTGTTTTAGGTGTTCTTGCAGGATAAATTCTAGGAGAATCTGGAACTGCTGTGGGCAATGAACGGGCCATTGTTGCTGAAGATATTTCTGAAACATCAAATAGCTTCGGGGCTAATTCATCACTTAAACCTGCAAAGCAAAAAAGTAGTTAAATGTATTTAGATGCTAAGAAAGGGGGCACCTGGTTGGCTCATGGGTTAAGCCTCTGTCTTCAGCTCAGGTCATGATCTCAGGGTCCTGGGATCAGCCCGCATCAGGTTCTCTGCTCAGCGGTGAGCATGCTTCCCACCCCCCGCTCTGCCTGCCTCTCTGCCTACTTGTGATCTCTCTGTGTCAAATAAATAAATAAAATCTTAAAAAAAAAATAGATGCTAAGAAAGTATTTTACTTGAGAACAAAAGTAATTCTGAAATTTTCCACTCTCAAAAGACTTTTTCATTAGAAACATTTAAATATGTAAGAATAAAAAATAAACACTGTCTGCACATTACCTACTTTACAAAATTTTAATTTTGCTCTATCTGTTTCTAACTTTTGTAAAAAGAAAAATAGGCTGAAGCCCACTATATAACCTTTCCCAACCCTCTTTCACTTCTCCTCAGAGATAACCAGGCTTTGAAATTTGGTATTTTTATCTATTATTGTATACATATTTGTAATAACATTATTTTGTATAATTAACTTCACATAAATGACATCATACTATATGTATCATTTTACAAGCTTTTACAGTCATATTTTGAGACCTGATTATTCAAATTCTATTCATATGGCTTTGGTTTATTCATTTTTATTGTAAGAGATTATGCTGTTATACAAATATATTAAAATTTCCATTCTCCTGAAGCTACACATTTATGTTATTTCTAAATTTTTGGTATAATCAAAGATGCTACTGTGAACATTGTTAAATATGTCTTTCTTTACAGGTATGAGCATGTCTCTAAGGTTCACATGTGAAATGGAAATGTTGACTAAAATGACATATGTATCTTCTGACTGATTACTGATTGTAAATGTGATTTCTATAATGAATGGTTTCACCAATTTATACTCCCAGCAGTAGCATGAAAAAGTCTCAGCAATTTAATACCCTGGCTAAGATTGGGTTTTGTTTAAGATTTTTTTATTTATTTATTTGACAGAGATCACAAGTAGACAGAGAGGCAGGCAGAGGGAGAGAGGAGGAAGCAGGCTCCCCGCAGAGCAGAGAGCCTGATGTGGGGCTCGATCCCAGGACACCGGGATCACGACCTGAGCTGAAGGCAGAGGCTTTAACCCACTGAGCCACCCAGGCACCCCCTTGGGTTTTGTTTAGATGTTTAAATATTTTTCTATCTCATGGGATTTATTTATTTATTTTTAAAGATTTTATTTATTTATGTGTCAGAGAGAGAGGAGCGAGAGTGAGCACAGGCAGACAGAGGCAGAGGGAGAAGCAGGCTCCCTGCCAAGCAAGGAGCCCGATGTGGGACTGGATCCCAGGATACCGGGATCATGACCCGAGCCAAAGGCAGCTGCTTAACCAACTGAGCCACCCAGGCGTCCCTATCTCATGGGATTTAAATGGTATTTATAATTCTTTGGTTCTAGTAAGCCTATTTTTATATGTATAGTCATCATTCAGATTTCCCCTATCATGAGCTTACCATTCATATCCTGACCATATTTCTATTGGGTTGCTTTGCTTATTAATTAATTAGTTTGTGAAAATATCATGGTAATTAGATACTAATAAGTAAGCAAGCAGAATACAGACTCTGTTTCTGTTTCTATATGGTTTTTCTTCAGAATTATCAATTTGCTCATCAGTTCAATTTTTGTTCATCATTCAACAAATATTAAGTGCCTACTATATACCAAGCACTATTCTAAACACAAGGCTATAAATTCAAAAGTGAACTTACCTACTCTATTACCTAATTTCCCTAACTTCCCCTTTCTCCTCCCATTCTGAATGGGAGGATATCATAACATTTTTTGAGGAGCAAATTAGGTGATTTCATGTATCTACTTACCCATCAGTGTGTTTCTTCTGCCTCCAGGAGAAGTCTAGTTTCTTTATCGTGTCATATTAAGACTTTACTGATTTTGACTCCTCAACTGTCTTTCACCACTTCAGTTTTGGTGCCCCAGATAGCAACCTACTTGATCCTGTTTTCTTGCTTGTTATCTTTTCATATGCTTTTTCCTCTCTCTGTAAGTCCCTTTCCCTTATCTTTTCACACCCAATTGAACTCATATCCTTCCTTTAATACCCAGCACAGATGTTACTTTCCCTGGGAACTTGAAGCATTACTTGAATATCTCTGCCAATAAAATTAATCAATTCTTCTTTTGTGCCACCTCGGCATTTTCTTATTGTTTGATTTATTAAATTAAAATTTATTTTTTATATATTATCCCATTAGCCAGTAAAAACAAGTCCCAGTGGTTCCCTGAAAGCAAGGGCCACAATCTTATATTTGTATACCACTGCCTACAATAGTGTTAAATATACACCCACCAAATGACTGATAACTGAATTGTGTTAATACAGATTTTCCTTGGATCAAAAAGTTATACAATCACAAGGATAAAACTATGATTATACACTGAAAAATATGTTCAATTTAAAATTTAAATATTTAAAGATCTAGGAACAATAATAGTAAGCTTCCTAACATCCAGATTATGGTTTTCAAATTCCATTTCCCACTTGGTCCTCTAAAAGAAATAAAGTCTGGAGCACAAAGTATAATATGAGCCTGAATTCAGTCAGAAAGCACTGAAATTAAAAAAGAAAAAAAAACCCACAAAAACAAAAACTAGGATAGGTCATGAGGATACAGCAGCAAACTTCAGTGGACCCCACCAGCCAAAAATGAAGTACTCTAAACACTAAAAATAATGACTGAAATTGATTAAAGATGTCAAATAAGTAAGTTCTATGAATTCATAATGGTACCTTAAAACTTAATCACATGTGTAGGTTGCTAGGGCACAAAACTCATTGTTCTAAAAATTGATAAACTGAACACAGAGAAAGAAACAAGCATTTATCCTTCCTTTCCTGGAAAAATTGAAATTCAGAGTAACAAAAGAGTTGATAAAAGAACATTCTTGGGGCACCTGAGTGGCTCAGTGGGTTAAGCCGCTGCCTTCGGCTCAGGTCATGATCCCAGGTCCTGGGTTCGAGCCCCACATCGGGCTTTCTGCTCACAGGGAGCCTGCTTCCTCCTCTCTCTCTGCCTGCCTCTCTGCCTACTTGTGATTTCTCTCTGTCAAATAAATAAATAAAATCTTTAAAAAAAAAAAAAGAACATTCTTATTTATAGAATTCTAGGTAAGAAACACAGAAGGAATGATAGAATTAAAAAATACTAAAAAATTTAAAAAAGAGATCATTTTGCAAAATAAATAAATAAAGATCATTTTGCAACTCTAATGAAATAGAAAATCTAGGGAATTTCCACCAATAACTCCTAAAACCATTTAGTAAAATGTTGAAAGGAGACTCAACATCAAAGATATGATCCCTGAAAGTAATAATTGATAAAGTGGACTTCACTAAAATGAAAAAAAAAAAATCTGATACACGAATGACACTGTCAAGAGAATAAGAAAAGTCACAGGCTGAAAATATTTGCAAAAGACACATCTGATAGAGGACTTTTATGCAAAATATATAAAGAACTCTTAAAATTCAACAATAAGAAAACAATTAATAAATCTCAACAGATACATTAAAGAAGTGATATATGTGGCAAATAATCATAGGCAAAGATGTTCCACATCAGATGTCATTGGGGAAATATAAATGAAAGTCAAATACCACTATACGCCTATGAGAATGGCCAAAATCTAGAATACTGGCAACACCAAATGCTTCCAAGGATATGAAGCAACGGGATCTCTTATTCATTAGTGGTGGAAATGCAAAATGGTACGGTCACTTTGGAAGACAGTTTGGCAGTTTCGTACAAAGCTAAACATATCTTACTATATGATCTAGGAATCATCCTCTTTGGTACCTACTCAAAGGAGCTGAAAAGTTATGTCTACACAAAAACTTGCACATGGATGTCTAGGTACCTTTATTCATAACTGACAAAACTTGGGACCAATGAAGATGTCCTTCAGTAGGTGAATGGACAAACTATGGTATATATTATAGACAATGGAATATTATGCAGTGCCTAAAAACATATGAACCATGAAAAGACACAGATGAACTTTAAATGCACATTACTAAGTGAGAGAAACCAATGTGAAAAGGCTACTTACTGTAGAATTCCAACTATTCAATATTCTGGGAATGGAAAACTATGGAAACAGTGGAAAAGTTAATGGCTGCCAGAAGTTGGAGGTATGGTTGGGGAGAAGTGAATAGGTGAAATACAGAGGATTTTTACTTTGTATGATACTATAGTGATGGATACATGTCATTATACATTTGTCAAAACCCAAAGAATGTACAACTCCAGGAGTGAACACTAATGTAAACTATGGACTTTGGGTTATTATGATGTGTTGGTGTAGGTTCATCCATTGTAACAAATGCACCACTCTGATGGGGGATATTGCTATGAGGAAGCAGCATCCTTCACCAAATGGGTGATGGTCATGTAAGCTCAGAGCAGGGAGAAAAATGGGAAATCTTTGTATATTACCCTTAATTTTACTGTGACCCTAGAACTGTTCTAAAAGAAAAAAGTCTTTAGAAAAAAGAAGTTGAGGGACGCCTGGGTGGCTCAGTTGGTTAAGCAGCTGCCTTCAGCTCAGGTCATGATCCCAGAGTCCTGGGATCGAGTCCCACATCGGGCTCCTTGCTCAGCAGGGAGCCTGCTTCTCCCTCTGCCTCTGCCTGCCACTCTGGCTGCTTGTGCTCACTCTCGCTCTCTCTCTCTGACAAATAAATAAATACTCTTTAAAAAAAAAAGAAAGAAAGAAAAAAGAAGTTGAAGGGAAACTTTATGATGAATGGGATCAGGCCAATAACATTTAAATCCAATGATCAATAATAGCAGCAGTAAGACAGACTAAAAGGCACTGTATGATGTAACTGGAAGTAAATAGCTCCTTCTAAGAAAAAGTCTTGCCACCAGAAAATTAAAATCCTGAATATACTTAATCTTCTATACCTAAGTACTAATTCATAGGTAATAGAGGAGATAAAGGAATACACTGATTGATATGAAGATAGAAACATGTAAATCTGGATCATAAGAAATCTTATGACAATTTAACCAGTTTTTTCAATGAGTCATTGGCATGGAAAAATAAGAGAAGAGGAATGCTTACAGATTAAGAGTAACTTAATTGTCCTATCGATCAAATGGAATGTATGTTTCTTTGTTCCTGATTCAAACAACCAACTTGAAAAAGATATATACCAGACATCACGGAAAACCAAACATAAACTGCACATATATATGTTTGTGATATAAAATGAGGTACTTGCAGAAGTAATGGTATTTATTTGAAGGAATGAGATTCAACATGAAATACCAAAAACATATAGGGAACAAGGTACGGATGAAAAAAATGTTAAACTATTAACAATTGTTAAAATTAGGTAAGAAAATTACATGGAGTTCATTAAACAGTCCTTCCTTCTTTTGATTTTACCTGAACATTTCCATACTAGAAATTAAAATTTTATATTTATTTTATTTTATTTAATTACATGTAAATTTTACCCACGAATAAGAGCAGATAGGTCAATTTTGTGAAGACTAGAATCTATAGAGTATTATCTCAAAAGAAACATTTTACAAAATTTTTACAGTGTATCTATACCAATTTGCAATATTTTGAGATAAAATATCAAAAATGGTTAAGATAACTGCAAATAGCTAAAATATTTACAGTAGATATAGAATTGTATTATTAGAAGTTTAAATCATTAGGTAACAAGAAATATATTAAAGTTATTTTTTAGACAATTATAAGCCCAGGATGCTATATGAATATCATCTGGACATCATACCTTCTTAATCAAAATGATAGGGCATCTTTTGTGCAAGAATGTCCAAAAATAGCATTTTTCATAATAGCAATAACTGGAAAAAATAAAAATATCAGCTACCAACTGGATAAACAAAATGCAGTATGTCTGTAGCATAGAATATTACTTAGTAATAAAAGCATCAATATCAGCAATGACATAGATTAATCTCAAATATATTAGTTGAAAAAAGCCAGATACATGAAAACATATCATATGGTTCCATTTATATGAAACCTCCAACAAAAAGCAGATCACTGATAACCTCAAAGACTGAAATTGAGTGTTCAGACTGTCTGCAAATGATCATAAGGGAGCTCTCTAGTGTGATAAACTGTTCTAAAACTGAATTCTGGTGCTACTTGACAACTATACAAAATCTCTGAAAGTCATGAAAGAGTACACAAATGGGTTAGTTTTAGGGTATGTAAACCATACCTCAAAAAAGCTATAACAAAACAAAACCAAAGACCACTCTTCAGGGAACCTCAATTGTGACTGTCAATCATACAGTTTCTGCTACAAGTTTATCAAAGAAGACTGATTTTAGAGAACTAGGATCAAGTACTGATTTTCAAAGTATAGGCCTAACCAGCATCATCAGCATGACATGCGAACTTGTTAGAAGTGTACATGCTCAGGTCCCACCTCCATTTACTAAATCAAAAACTCTAGGTATGGAGTTGTTTAATTTGTTTTAACAAACCTTCTAGGTGAATGTGATACTTCCTGAAGTTTAAGAACCAATGGAGGAAGGGGTATGCTAACTATTCTTCTGCTTAAGATTTTCCAAATTTTATGACTGTCTAATCAAATCTTGGGACAGTTGCATACATGAACCATCTGAACCTTGTCCCTAGCCCTCATTGTCTTTATAGATAGGAACTGCCTTTATAAAACCAGAATAATATAATGCTGTTGGTGTTCAATGAAGATTGACAGTAAAAAAAAAAAAAAAATGCTGGGGAGGAGTCAAGATGGCGGAGAAGTAGCAGGCTGAGACTACTTCAGGTAGCGGGAGATCAGCTAGATAGCTTATCTAAAGATTACAAACACCTACAAATCCAACAGGAGATCGAAGAAAAGAAGAACAGCAACTCTAGAAACAGAAAATCAACCACTTTCTGAAAGGTAGGACTAGCAGAGAAGTGAATCCAAAGCGACGGGAAGATAGACCACGGGGGGAGGGGCCGGCTCCCGGCGAGCGGAAGAGCAACGGAGCACAAAATCGGGACTTTTAAAAGTCTGTTCCGCTGAGGGACATCGCTCCAGAGGCTTAACCGGGGTGAAGCCCATGCGGGGTCAGCGTGGCCTCAGGTCCCGCAGGGTCACAGAAGGATCGGGGGTGTCTGAGTGTCGCAGAGCTCACAGATATTAGAACGGGGAAGCCGGCTACAGAGACAGAGCCGAGGAGTGACTCTCAGCTCGGGGTTACCTTGAACCGGTCGCAGGCTCGGTCAGCTCGGAGCGCGGCCGGAGGCCAGGGTGGCGGAAGTCCTTGGGCGCTGTTCTCTGGGGGTGCACTGAGGAGTGGGGCCCCGGGCTCTCGGCTCCTCCGGGCCAGAGACCGGGAGGTCGCCATATTCATTCCCACCCTCTGGAACTCTACGGAAAGCGCTCAGGGAACAAAAGCTCCCGAAAGCAAACCCGAGCGGATTACTCAGCCTGGCCCCGGGTAAGGGCGGTGCAACTCCGCCTGGGACAAAGACGCTTGAGAATCACTACAACAGGCCCCTCCCCCAGAAGATCAGCAAGAAACCCAGCCAGGACCAAGTTCACCTACCAAGGAGTGTAGTTTCAATACCAAGGAGAGTGGCGGAATTCCAGAGGAGGAGAAAGCAAAGCACGGAACTCATGGCTTTCTCCCCATGATTCTAGAGCCTTGCAGTTAAATTAATTTTTTTTCTTTTCTTTTTCAATTTTTTTTTCTTCTTCTGCTAAATTTTTTTAACGTTTACCCTTTTCTTTTTTAACATTTTTAAACTAGTTTATCTAATATATATATATTTTTTTTCCTTTTTATACTTTTTCTTTATTGGTTTTCTTTTTTTAATTTTTTTTTCTTTCTTTCTGAACCTCTTTTTATCCCCTTTCTCCCCCCCCATGATTTGGGATCTCTTCTGATTTGGCTAAAGCATATTTTCCTGGGGTTGTTGCCACCCTTTTAGTATTTTACTTGCTCCTTCATATACTCTTATCTGGACAAAATGACAAGGCGGAAAAATTCACCACAAAAAAAAGAACAAGAGGCAGTACCAAAGGCTAGGGACCTAATCAATACAGACATTGGTAATATGTCAGATCCAGAGTTCAGAATGACGATTCTCAAGGTTCTAGCCGGGCTCGAAAAAGGCATGGAAGATATTAGAGAAACCCTTTCGGGAGATATAAAAGCCCTTTCTGGAGAAATAAAAGAACTAAAATCTAACCAAGTTGAAATAAAAAAAGCTATTAATGAGGTGCAAACAAAAATGGAGGCTCTCACTGCTAGGATAAATGAGGCAGAAGAAAGAATTAGCGATATAGAAGACCAAATGACAGAGAATAAAGAAGCTGAGCAAAAGAGGGACAAACAGCTACTGGATCACGAGGGGAGAATTCGAGAGATAAGTGACACCATAAGACGAAACAACATTAGAATAATTGGGATTCCAGAAGAAGAGGAAACGGAGAGGGGAGCAGAAGGTATATTGGAGAGAATTATTGGAGAGAATTTCCCCAATATGGCAAACGGAACAAGCATCAAAATCCAGGAGGTTCAGAGAACCCCCCTCAAAATCAATAAGAATAGGTCCACACCCCGTCACCTAATAGTAAAATTTACAAGTCTTAGTGACAAAGAGAAGATCCTGAAAGCAGCCAGGGAAAAGAAGTCTCTAACATACAATGGTAAAAATATTAGATTGGCAGCAGACTTATCCACAGAGACCTGGCAGGCCAGAAAGAGCTGGCATGATATATTCAGAGTACTAAACGAGAAAAACATGCAGCCAAGAATACTATATCCAGCTAGGCTATCATTGAAAATAGAAGGAGAGATTAAAAGCTTCCAGGACAAACAAAAACTGAAAGAATTTGCAAACACCAAACCAGCTCTACAGGAAATATTGAAAGGGGTCCTCTAAGCAAAGAGAGACCCTAAAAGTAGTAGATCAGAAAGAAACAGAGACAATATACAATAACAGTCACCTTACAGGCAATACAATGGCACTAAATTCATATCTCTCAATACTTACCCTGAATGTTAATGGGCTAAATGCCCCAATCAAAAGACACAGGGTATCAGAATGGATAAAAAAACAAAACCCATCTATATGTTGCCTACAAGAAACTCATCTTAAACCTGAAGACACCTCCAGATTTAAAGTGAGGGGGTGGAAAAGAATTTAACCATGCTAATGGACATCAGAAGAAAGCAGGAGTGGCAATCCTTATATCAGATCAATTAGATTTTAAGCCAAAGACTACAATAAGAGATGAGGAAGGACACTATATCATACTCAAAGGAACTATCCAACAAGAAGATCTAACAATTTTAAATATCTATGCCCCTAACGTGGGAGCAGCCAACTATATAAACCAATTAATAACAAAATCAAAGAAACATATCGACAATAATACAATAATAGTAGGGGACTTTAACACTCCCCTCACTGAAATGGACAGATCATCCAAGCAAAAGATCAACAAGGAAATAAAGGCCTTAAATGACACACTGGACCAGATGGACATCACAGATATATTCAGAACTTTTCATCCCAAAGCAACAGGATACACATTCTTCTCTAGTGCACATGGAACATTCTCCAGAATAGATAACATTCTTGGTCCTAAATCAGGTCTCAACTGTTATCAAAAGATTGGAATCATTCCCTGCATATTTTCAGACCACAATGCTCTGAAGAGGAAATTTGGAAAGAACCCAAATCCATGGAGACTAAACAGCATCCTTCTAAAGAATGAATGGGTCAACCAGGAAATTAAAGAAGAATTGAAAAAATTCATGGAAACAAATGATAATGAAAACAAAGGTTCAAAATCTGTGGGAAGGGACACAACAAAGGCAGTCCTGAGAGGAAAATATATAGCGGTACAAGCCTTTCTCAAGAAACAAGAAAGGTCTCAGGTACACAACCTAACCCTACACCTAAAGGAGCTGGAGAAAGAACAAGAAAGAAACCCTAAACCCAGCAGAAGAAGAGAAATCATAAAGATCAGAGCAGAAATCAATGAAATAGAAACCAAAAAAACAACAGAAAAAATCAACGAAACTAGGAGCTGGTTCTTTGAAAGAATTAATAAGATTGATAAACCCCTGGCCAGACTTATCAAAAAGAAAAGAGAGAGGACCCAAATAAATAAAATCATGAATGAAAGAGGAGAGATCACAATGAACACCAAAGAAATACAGACAATGGGCACCTGGGTGGCTCAGTGGGTTAGGCCGCTGCCTTCGGCTCAGGTCATGATCTCAGGGTCCTGGGATCGAGTCCCGCGTCGGGCTCTCTGCTCAGCAGGGAGCCTGCTTCCCTCTCTCTCTCTGCCTGCCTCTCTGTCTACCTGTGATCTCTGTCTGTCAAATAAATAAATAAAATCTTTAAAAAAAAAAGAAATACAGACAATTATAAGAACATACTATGAGCAACTCTACGCCAACAAATTGACAATATGGAAGAAATGGATGCATTCCTAGAGACATATAAACTACCACAACTGAACCAGGAAGAAATAGAAAGCCTCAACAGACTCATAAGCAGTAAGGAGATTGAAACAGTCATCAAAAATCTCCAAACAAACAAAAGCCCAGGGCCAGATGGCTTCCCGGGGGAATTCTACCAAACATTTAAAGAAGAACTAATTCCTATTCTCCTGAAACTGTTCCAAAAAATAGAAATGGAAGGAAAACTTCCAAACTCATTTTATGAGGCCAGCATCACCTTGATCCCAAAACCAGACAAGGATCCCATCAAAAAAGAGAACTACAGACCAATATCCTTGATGAACACAGATGCAAAAATTCTCGCCAAAATACTAGCCAATAGGATTCAACAGTACATTAAAAGGATTATTCACCACGACCAAGTGGGATTTATTCCAGGGCTGCAAGGCTGGTTCAACATCCGCAAATCAATCAATGTGATACAACACATTAATAAAAGAAAGAACAAGAACCATATGATACTCTCCATAGATGCTGAAAAAGCATTTGACAAAGTATAGCAACCCTTCCTGATCAAAACTCTTCAAAGTGTAGGGATAGAGGGCACATACCTCAATATTATCAAAGCCATCTATGAAAAACCCACCGCAAATATCATTCTCAATGGAGAAAAACTGAAAGCTTTTCCGCTAAGGTCAGGAACACGGCAGGGATGTCCGTTATCACCACTGCTATTCAACATAGTACTAGAAGTCTTAGCCTCAGCAATCAGACAACAAAAGGAAATTAAAGGCATCCAAATTGGCAAAGAAGAAGTCAAACTATCACTCTTCGCAGATGATATGATACTATATGTGGAAAACCCAAAAGACTCCACTCCAAAACTGCTAGAACTTGTCCAGGAATTCAGTAAACTGTCAGGATATAAAATCAATGCACAGAAATCAGTTGCATTTCTCTACACCAACAACAAGACAGAAGAAAGAGAAATTAAGGAGTCCATCCCATTTACAATTGCACCCAAAACTATAAGATACCTAGGAATAAACCTAACCAAAGAGACTAAGAATCTATACTCAGAAAACTATAAAGTACTCATGAAAGAAACTGAGGAAGACACAAAGAAATGGAAAAATGTTCCATGCTCCTGGATTGGAAGAAGAAATATTGTGAAAATGTCTATGCTACCTAAAGCAATCTACACATTTAATGCAATTCCTATCAAAATACCATCAATTTTTTTCAAAGAAATGGAACAAATAATCCTAAAATTTATATGGAACCAGAAAAGACCTTGAATAGCCAAAGGAATATTGAAAAAGAAAGCCAAAGTTGGTTGCATCACAATTCCGGACTTCAAGCTCTATTACAAAGCTGTCATCATCAAGACAGCATGGTACTGGCACAAAAACAGACACATAGATCAATGGAACAGAATAGAGAGCCCAGAAATAGACCCTCAACTCTATGGTCAACTCATCTTCGACAAAGCAGGAAAGAATGTCCAATGGAAAAAAGATAGCTTCTTCAATAAATGGTGTTGGGAAAATTGGACAGCCACATGCAGAAAAATGAAATTGGATCATTTCCTTACACCACACACGAAAATAGACTCAAAATGGATGAAGGATCTCAATGTGAGAAAGGAATCCATCAAAATCCTTGAGGAGAACACAGGCAGCAACCTCTTCGACCTCAGCCGCAGCAACATCTTCCTAGGAACATCGCCAAAGGCAAGGGAAGCAAGGGCAAAAATGAACTATTGGGATTTTATCAAGATCAAAAGTTTTTTGCACAGCAAAGGAAACAGTTAACAAAACCAAAAGACAACTGACAGAATGGGAGAAGATATTTGCAAATGACATATCAGATAAAGGGCTAGTGTCCAAAATCTATAAAGAACTTAGCAAACTCAATACCCAAAGAACGAATAATCCAATCAGGAAATGGGCAGAGGGGGCACCTGGGTGGCTCAGTCGTTAAGCGTCTGCCTTCAGCTCAGGTCATGATCCCTGGGTCCTGGGATCAAGCCCCACATCAGGCTCCCTGCTAAGCAGGAAGCCTGCTTCTCCCTCTCCCACTCCCCCGCCTGTGTTCCCCTCTCTCACTGCGTCTCTCTCTGTCAAATAAATAAGCAAAATCTTTAAAAAAAAAAAAAAAAAGAAAGAAAGAAATGGGCAGAGGACATGAACAGACATTTCTGCAAAGAAGACATCCAGATGGCCAACAGACACATGAAAAAGTGCTCCACATCACTCGGCATCAGGGAAATACAAATCAAAACCACCATGAGATATCACCTCACACCAGTCAGAATGGTTAAAATTAACAAGTCAGGAAATGACAGATGCTGGCGAGGATGCGGAGAAAGGGGAACCCTCCTACACTGTTGGTGGGAATGCAAGCTGGTGCAACCACTCTGGAAAACAGCATGGAGGTTCCTCAAAATGTTGAAAATAGAACTACCCTATGACCCAGCAATTGCACTGCTGGGTATTTACCCGAAAGATACAAACGTAGTGATCCGAAGGGGCACGTGCACCCGAATGTTTATAGCAGCAATGTCTACAATAGCCAAACTATGGAAGGAACCTAGATGTCCATCAACAGACGAATGGATAAAGAAGATGCGGTATATATACACAATGGAATACTATGCAGCCATCAAAAGAAATGAAATCTTGCCATTTGTGACGACGTGGATGGAACTAGAGGGTATCATGCTTAGCGAAATAAGTCAATCGGAGAAAGACAACTATCATATGATCTCCCTGATATGAGGGAGAGGAGATGCAACATGGGGCGTTAAGGGGGTAAGAGTAGAGTAAATGAAACAAGATGGGATTGGGAGGGAGACAAACCATAAGTGACTCTTAATCTCACAAAACAAACTGAGGGTTGATGGGGGGAGGGGGGTTGGGAGGGGAGTGGGATTATGGACACTGGGGAGGGTATGTGCTATGGTGAGTGCTGTGAAGTGTGTAAACCTGGTGATTCACAGACCTGTACCCCTGGGGATAAAAATATATGTTTATAAAAAATAAAATTAATAAAAAAAAATGCTGCACGAGGACTGGCAATTTAGTTTTCTTTTCAAAGTAAAATGCCTTTGAAGCAGGACTAAGCAAGTGTTTTCTGTAAATTAAAGACAGTATATATTTTTGGCTTTTCAGGTTATAAAGTCGCTGATGAAACTACTCAATGCTGCCATTGTAAAATAGCCACAGATCACATGTAAGTAAAGGTGTGGCCAGATTAGGCCATGGCAAGTCAGTTTTGATTTATCATGTACTCACTGTATCAGAGCAGTTAGATATAAATCCAAATACTGGATTTACACTTTGCTTACAAAAGAAGTCATTACAACTATATTTCATATATTCAGTAAGGTAGAGGAATGTATAAACATATCAAAAAGAGATAAAGATGATAATAACTAAACTTCTAGAGAAGAAAAACATAAAAGCTGAGATTAAAAATGCACTGAATGGGTATAAAAATATATTAGATATTAGAAAAGACTGATGAAGACGTAGGAATAGAAATAACCCAAACAAAACAGAGAGAAAAAGAAACTGGGGAAGAAAAAAAAAGAGAGAGAGCATTAGTGAGGTATGGAACAACTTCAAGTAGTCTAATATACATGTAATTGAGTTCTTATAATTGAAAAGGAAACAGAAAAGAAGTACAGAAAAAAATAAGTTTTTACAATGTAAAATATTGGGGCACCCAGCTGGTTCAGTCAGTTAAGCGTCTGCTTTCAGCTCAGGTCATTGATCCCAGCCTCACAGGGAGCCTGCTTCTCCCTCTGTGGGTGCTCTCTCATCTCTCTCTTTCTCTCTCAAATAAATGAATAAAATCTTTTTAAAAATAATAAAGTATAAAATGTTAATTAAAAATAATGGCTGAGGGCGCCTGGGTGGTGCCAGGGTGGGTGGGTTAAGCCACTGCCTTCGGCTCAGGTCATGATCTCAGGGTCCTGGGATCGAGTCCCGCATCGGGCTCTCTGCTCAGCAGGGAGCCTGCTTCCCTTCCTCTCTCTCTGCCTGCCTCTCTGCCTGCTTGTGATCTCTCTGTCAAATAAATAAATAAAATCTTTAAAAAAAAAATAAAATAAAATAATGGCTGAAATTTTTCCAAATTTGATTAAAAATATATATACACACATATATCCAAAAACTCAAAAGCTTCAAGCACAGGAACATGAAGAAAATTATACCAAGACGATCATAATTAAATTGCTTACCACAAGGGATAAAGAGAAAATATTAAAAGTTGCCAGAAGGGGAATGCAAGCTGGTGCAGTCACTCTGGAAAACAAGATAGAAGTTTCTCAAAAAGTTGAAAATAGAACTACCCTCCAACCCAGAAATTGCACTACTGGCTCTTTATGCCAAAGATACAAATGTAGTGATCCACAGGGGCACCTGCACCCCAATGTTTATAGCAGCAATGTCCACAATAGCCAAATATGGGAAGAGCTTAGATGTCCATCAACACATGAATGGATAAAGAAGATGTGGTATACATATACAATGGAATATTACACAGCCATAAAAATGAAATATTGCCATTTACAAGGATGTGGACAGAACTAAAGAGTATTATGCTAAGTGAAATAAGTCAATCTGAGAAAGACAATTATCATATGATCTCATTCATATGTGGAGTTTAAGAAACAAGGCAGAGGACCATAGGGGAAGAGAAGAAAAATGAAGTAAGAGGAAATCAGAGAGGGAAATAAACCATAAGAGACTCATAATTAAAGGAAACAAACTGAGGGTTGCTAGAGGGAAGGGTGGTGGAAGGATGGGGGGGCTGGGTGATGGATACTGGGGAGTGTATGTGTTATAATGAGCACTGGATATTATATAAGACTAATGAATCATAGACCTGTACCCTGGAAACAAATAATGCTTTATATGTTAATTAGTTGAATTCAGGATTTTAAAGTGGGTTCCTGTGAGTGTCAACCACTCTGAAAATTGGCCAGATAGAACTTGGAGAAAGAGGGACATAGTTTCTGTAAACTTGGAGAGAGAAGTAGCAGAGGAAGTAGAAGGAAGAGATGGGAGTGTGACAGAGCCAAAGATAATTGGCTCACATACCCGATGGATATCTTTATTGGATATTCAAGGCCTTATATCTGTTGGGCTCTCTGTATTTATCCACTCTCTTTCTTTTTTTTTTTTTTTAAAGAAATTTAGTTATTTAATTAGAGAGCATGTTTGCAAGCGGGAGGAGGGGCAGAAAGAGAGGGAGAGAATCTGAAGCAGACTGTGCACTGAACACAGAGCCAAGGCGGGGCTCAATCTCATGATCCTGAGATCATGACCTGAATGAAATCAAGAGTTGGGCACTGAACTGACTGAGCCACCCCAAGCACCCGTATCCTCTTTCTTTCTTTCTTTCTTGCTTGCTTTTTAAAGATTTTATTTATTTATTTGACAGAGAGAGACACACACAGAGAGGGAACACAAGCAGGGGGAGTGGGAGAGGGAGAAGCAGGTTTCCTGCCAAGCAGGGAGCCCAATGCGGGGCTCAATCCCAGGACCCTGGGACCATGACCGGAGCTGAAGACAGAGGCCAACTGACTAAGCCACCCAGGTGCCCCTCCACTTTCTTTCTTAATATTTTATTTTATTATTCCTGCAGTTAGCAAGGCTGAGTTCCTTGCCAAAGCCTTCATGAATCTTGATCATTCCCACTTTCAATGTGGAATGATAATATCACACATGTAGTAAAGTAGGAAGAAAATATTCCTTACCAGACCAATAGAGATTTATGCCTGAAAACACAGCCTGCAAACTACACAAAGCACAATTTTTCCTCAAACTTGCATTCAGTTTTCATAAACATTGAAGTTTTTTATAACATACAGACTAATATTTCAAAATCTGATGAGAGTTAACAAAAAGTCATTTAAGACTACTATTGATCAGTTAACTCTGGTTGGAAACTTCCATTCAGATATTCAGGGGTCTTCCCTGAAAGCCACACAACAAAAACATCGTAAATTAATTAAACAATGAGGCCACTGGACACAGGTGGCCTAATGCCATGTTGGCTTACATAAAAAAAACAAAATCTGAAATTGTAAATACCCAAAGGTTATGAAATTGAAACATAAGGAAAACCAATCACAAACAGCGAACCAGGCTATAAGCTATAGCCAGTGTATAATTTCTTTACTTTGTCTCTGCCATTTCTCCATAAAAGTCTTTCCCTGAATTCCTGTCCATGGAGTGCTCCTGACTACTTCTGCTCTGGTACCGTTCTCTTCCAACCAATTTTTGTTCAGCTTTTAAAATGTTCTATTCAGGCCCTTACTGGGTTGGATGACTCCTACCCACATTGGGGAAGGAAACCTACTTAACTAAGCCAATTAAAATACTAATTTCATCCAGAAACAGCCTCACTGATAAACCCAGAAATATTGTTTAACCAAATATTTGGGAAACTTCTGATCCAGTTGACACATAAAATTAACATCACAAAGGATAATATAGGAAAATCAATCATATTTCTACATAATAGCAATAAACAATTGGAAACTAAAGATTTTAAAGCACCATTTACAATAGCACCAAACCATAAAATACAGATATGGCTAACAAAATATGTACATCCAAACCTGTATCCAGAATAAAGAACTCTCAAAGCTCAATAAGAAAACAGTTGACTATATACTTCAATAAAAAATTAAAAACAGGGGCACCTGGGTGGCTCAGTTGGTTAAGCATCTGTCTTTGGGCATGATCTCAGGGTCCTGGGATTAAACCCCAGACTGAGCTCCTTGCTCAGCAGGGAGCCTACTTCTCCCTCTCCCTCTGCCTACTGCTCCTCCTGCTTGTTCTCTCTCTCCCTCAAAACATGCTCTTGTTAAATAAATATATAAAATGTTAAAAAAAATTAAAAACATAAAATAAGTTAAAAAATAAAAAGAAGGGTTCCTGTATGGCTCAGTTGTTAAGTGTTTGCCTTCAGCTCAGGTCATGATCCCAGAGTCCTGTTCAGCAGGAAGCATAATACTGAGGTCATGAGACCTGAGCCAAAATCAAGAGTCCACACTCAAACAACTGAGCCACCCAGGAACCCTTCCCCCTCCTCACTTTTCACCTGTCAATCATTTGGTATACTTTATTCAGCAGAGAGCTGATTTTTCTTTAAATCATCCATAATTGTTTTTCAAACTGAAAGTTAATCTATTCAACATTTTTTTTCGACTTTATTTTTTCAGTGTTCCAAGATTCACTGTTTATGCATCACACCTAGTGCTCCATGCAATACGGGCCCTCCTTAATATCCACCACCAGGCTCACCCAAACCCCCACCCCCTTCCCCTCCAAAACCCTCAGTTTGTTTCTGAGTCCGAATTCTCTCATGGTTCATCTCCTCCTGGGATTTCTCCCAACACCTTTCTCCTCACCTTCTCCCAATGTCCTCCGTGCTATTCCTTATGCTCCACAAGTAAGTGAAACCATATGATAATTGACTCCTCTGCTTGACTTATTTCACTCAGCATAATCTCCTCCTGTCCACGTTGATAAAAAAGTGGGTATTCATCCCTTCTGATGGAGGCATAATATTCCATTATATATATATGGACCATATCTTCTTCATCCATCCATCTGTTGAAGGGCATCTTGGCTCTTCACACTTAGGTGACTATGGCCATTGCTGCTATGAACACTGAGGTCCAGATGGTCTTCTTCTTACAATATGTGTATCTTTGGGGTAAATACCCAGTAGTGCAATTGCAGGGTCATAGGGTAGCTCTATTTTTAATTTCTTAAGGAATCTCCACACTGTTTTCCAAAGTGGCTGCACCAACTTGCATTCCCACCAATAGTGTAAGAGGATTCCCCTTTCTCCACATCCTCTCCAACACTTGTTGCTTACTGTCTTATTAATTTTGGCCATTCTAACTGGTGTAAGGTGGTATCTCAATGTGGTTTTGATTTGAATCTCCCTGATGACTAATGATGATGAACATTTTTCCATGTGTCTGTTAGCCATTTGTATGTCTTCTTTAGAGAAGTGTCTATTCATGTCTTCTGTCCATTTTTTGATGTGATTATCTGTTTTGTGTGTGTTGAGTTGGAAGAGTTCTTTATAGTTCTTGGATATCAGCCCTTTGTCTGTAATGTCATTTGCGAATATCTTCTCCCATTCCATGGGTTGCCTCTTTGTTTTGTTGACAGTTTCCTTTGCTGTGCAGAAGCTTTTGATCTTGACAAAGTCCCAAAAATTCATTTTTGCTTTTGTTTCCTTTGCCTTTGGAGACATGTCTTAAAAGAGGTTGCTGTGGCCAATGTTGAAGAGGTTACTGCCTATGTTCTCCCCTAGGATTTTGACAGATTTGTGCCTCACATTGAAGTCTTTTATCCATTTTGAGTTTATCTTTGTGTATGGTGTAAGAGAATGGTCAAGCTTCATTCTTCTACACATAGCTGTCCTATTTTCCCAGCACCATTTATTGAAGAAACTGTCTTTTTTCCACTGTATATTTTTTCCTGCTTTGTTGAAGATTATTTGACCACAGAGTTGCGGGTCCATATCTGGGCTCTCTACTCTGTTCCACTGGTCTATGTGTCTGTTTTTGTGCCAGTACCATGCTGTCTTGGTGATCACAGCTTTCTAGTAAAGCTTGAAATCAGGCAATGTGGTGCCCTCAGTTTTGTATTTCCTTTTCAACATTTCCTTAGCAATTCAGGATCTCTTCTGGTTCCATACAAATTTAGGATTGTTTGTTCCAGCACTTTGAAAAATGCCAGTGGAATTTTGATTGGGATGGCACTGAAAGTATAGATGGCTCTAGGCAGTATAGACATTTTGACAATGTTTATTCTTCTAATCCATGAGCATGGAATGCTTTTCCATCTTTTTATGTCTTCTTCAGTTTCTTTCATGAGTTTTCTGTGATTCCTTGAATACAGATCCTTTACCTCTTTGGTTAGGTTTATTCCCAGGTACCTCATGGTTCTTGGTGCTATAGTAAATGGAATTGATTCTCTAATTTCCCTTTCTATATTTTCATTGTTAGTGTATAAGAAAGCATCTTTATGATTTTTATACATTGATTTTGTATTTTTATGATTTGCATTTTTATGATTTTTATACATTGATTTTGTAGTCTGCCACATTACTGAACTGTTGTATGAGTTCTAGTAGTTTAGGGGTGGAGTCTTTTGGGTTTTCCATATAAAGTATCATGTAATCTGTGGAGAGAGCAAGTTTGACGTCTTCTTTGCCAATCTGAATACCTTTTATTTCTTTTTGTTGTCTAATTGCTATTGCTAGGACATCTAGTACTATGTTGAACAACAGTGGCAAGAGTGGGCATCATTGTCATGTTCCTGATCTCAAAGGGATAGCTGTCAGCTTTTCCTCATTGAGAATGATATTCCTGTGGGATTTTCATAGATAGATTTTATTAAGTTGAGGAATATTCCCTCTATCCCTATACTTTGAAGCATTTTAATCAGGAATGGATGTATTCAACATTTTTTTAATCATAGAAATATTGGATTGACTCTATCTTCTTAATTTTTGCTAATTTTTTGATCCTATTTTTTAAAATTGGAAGTTGTAGTACACTAATAAAGATTAATAAATGTGTATATAAATTTAAAAATAGAGAAGACTTAAACCGAGAACAAGAAATTAAGTATGGAAGAAATTCAAGTTTTCAAGAGCACTTTATTTAAAAAAAAAAAAAAAAAAAGCCCTGGTGCAAATAATGAGATTTAACTTAAAGAGCTTACTTTACCTAGGAAGGCAAACACAGAGTTGATACCCACATACCCACCAATTAGAACAACACATAAATTCCAGATGCAGGCAAGCCTATATGCAGACCTTCCGAATGGGATTCTACCCTTCTCTCAGGAGTAAATAATCATTAAATTTTTGTATTAACAATTCCCCTTGCTGTTCATGGTTCCCATGTGCTATGCATGTACCATGAATTTTGTTTTATATGATATTAAATTGAGTGAACTCCTTTGTGTCTAGCTTATTTTATACATCTTCTATTTTTAAGATTAACCCATTTTGTCACATGTAGCTTTAGTTCTTTCATTTCCACTGCTGTATATTTTCCCTTTATATGAATATAGCACATTTTACAATATAGTGTACTATAAATGGGCATTTTAAAATTTTCACTTGTTTTTTTCTATTATGAACAATGTTACTATAAGTGGTCTTTTGGTAAACATTTACAAGAATATCTCTTAAAGTGAAACTGTTGGGTTATAATAGGATATGTCACTGTGATTTCAATTGGTATATGCAACAAAGTAAAGATGAGAGCATCTTTGCAAATTTACTGGCCATTCAGTTTTTCTCTGTATGAATTTCCACTTAATGTTTCATCTACTACTTTTTCTGTTGATATTACCATTTTTTTCATGTTGATTTTTACAATTTAAGATTTTTATTATACCAATTTTTTATTACTTTTATGCACTACAAAATTCATCTCCTAATTTGGGACTTCCATTCATTCTCTCCACAATGTACTGAGGAGCATAAATGATCAATTTTAATGTACTCAGATTAAACAAGGCAAAAAAATCTTGTAATTAGCCTGAACATACTTAGTGGAATACTCTAAGAATGGTTAAAAAAAAATTTTTGACAGGAAGTCTGCTTCTTCCTCTCCCTCTGCCCCTACCCCAAGCTTGTGCTCTCTTGCTCACTCTCTGTCTCAAATAAAAAAATAAAAGTTTAAAGATATTTAAAAGAAGTAACCTTTCAGTATTCATAGTAATAGTAGTATTTAATGTTATTATTCTAAAACTATTTTATCAAAGGATAAATAAGTAAATAATCCTGCTACTGTGGTTAGGAACAAAGATTTTCTTTTCATGTAAGTAAAAAGCAGTACAAATACAAAATCAAACAAATTAAAATTAAAACCTTTAATCCTAAAGTTGAACAGAAAATATCAACATGAGTTTATAATGTATTTTCCACTTCTTTTTTTTTTCAAAGATTTTACTTATTTACTTGAGAGAGAAAGAGAGATAGCAAGAGAGAGCATGAGCAGGGGTAAAAGGGAGATGGGGCTTGATCCTAGTACCCGGGGATCACAACCCAAGCAAAAGGCAGACGCTCAACCAACTGAGCTCTAGTGTATTTTTCTTTAAAAAGAAAATCTCTAAACTCTTTCAATCAAAAAACCCCAGAAACAATAAACAACTCAGTAGCAACTCAAGCACTGACAAAACGCTTATCATGCCTGCTGGCAAACAAAACAGTTAAACAGCCCAATTCCACCTATCACAGAAGAAAGCAATGCAAGATGGACTTGGAGCTAAAAGCCACTAACTGATGAATGGCGAAAGGATCAATAACTACAACAGGGGCATCTGGGGGCCTCAGTCGGTTAAGCATCTGCCCGCAGCTCAAGTCATTATCTAGGGGTTCCGGAATCAAGTCCCATGTTGGCTCCCTGCTCAATGAGGAGTCTGCTTCTCTCTCTTCCTTTGTTCTTCCTCCACCCCTGCTTGTGCTCTCTCCCTTTCTCTCAAATAAAATCTTTTAAAAAATTAACTACAATACAGTGAAACACATCTAATACATTTATGAAACCATAAAGATAATTTAAAATGAACACAAAAATTAAATGTGATTGGTCATCAATGAAAGATGTTAGGGAACCAGTTCATTACTTTGAAAACTAGTGAACAAAGAGAAAAAATTGAGCACTTATTCTCTTTTCTGTAAGAACTCTATCTGAGGGTAAACAAATAGCCAGTTAGGGGGAATTTCTCTTTATGGACGTATTCTACTAAATTTAAGAAGCAATGATAAAAACATAATTATCACCACTTTGCAGCCCCTTGTGACATAAAAGCTCCAAGCCATGATTATCAATGGCTATTAAGGCCATAATGAGACAGACAATTGAGCATTATGTGCCTCTTGGTAGAAATATTCAATAATTACCTATGACATATTCTCACAAAAATTTAAGCCTCAATCTGATGAAGCCTCTCTATCAAAATAATAGTTACAGAAAATTCAGGACCAGAAAACAGACTGGATGAAACTGAGGTGATGCAATCAGCAAAACCCAGAATGTGAGACATTCTACAGGACAACCCAGTTCCTTCAACAATAAGTTGCAAGGAAAAAAATTACTTTGAACCTATAGATTAAACAACACATATCAATCTTGGAATGTTCAAATTCATATGGATCCCAATTTTTTTAAGTGATAATTGAGGAAAAGTGAGTATGAATTAGATATTTGATATTAAGGAATTAATATTAATTTTAGCTGTGATAATGGCATATGTTATTTATGTGTTTAAAAGAGTTCTTTTTAAGGACACATACATAAATATGTAGGAATGAAAAAATATTAATAATAATCAGAAGTTTGCTTCAAAATTATCTAGTGGGAGTAAAGACAATGAGTGGAGCTAAGATGAAACAAAATTGGCTATGAAATTAGTAGCAAATGGGTACATGGGGGTTTCATTACATTATACAATTTGTTTTATTTTGGCATATACTTGAAGCTTTCCAAATTAAAAGTTTTTCTTTTACCTGCCTTCATGAAAAACTATAACAAAACCACTTACACTTGCCTGAAAATGTCGGATTCAATTTATGTATCTCCCAAATGTATTTATATGTTCACACTAAGCTAAGGCCTTAGGATAAAAGAATGGTGTTAGTTGTATATTTTAGGGAATCAGCAAGTCAGTGAAAAATTTTATTTCAAAAAGAGAAGCATTTCCAGCAACCTCAAAATCAAATGAGACACATAAAGAACCAACCAATCCTGCTTGCTTTTCAGTAAGCATCTGGGTTTGAGCATGTTGTGGTGTTACAAGAGATGACTCCTACATCACCTGTGTGATCACCTGCCTGTTCAACAGAAGTTAAGGTGGGATTATACTGTAAGGCTGACTTACCAAATTTACAGTCTGTACTGTCAAGTCTCTAAAATGTTTTGAAGTCCGCCAAAGGATAAGTAACAGTTGAGTTTTAAAATTCTAGTCTTTTACCAGATACATAAACGTTTTCCACAGATAGAAAAGCAGCAAACTTTGAAAACAATTTAGAAGTGCTTTAATACTATTCAGAAACTATTACACACAAAAGCAGATTTACATACCTTGCCTGGACTGTGAAGGTGCTACCCGAGCTTCTTGGTTTGGCTCAAAAGGAAGTTCAGGTGTTAGGTTTTCGAACTGCTCTTTACTAATGAGATTTAGCTTCTTAAAGTTCTCAACTTCTTGCTGAAGTAGAATGGAGGAATCTAATTACTCAACTGGCTAGGAGAGTGACCAACAAACAATAATTACCAATCTCAAAAAACTGAGTTTAACTACAACAGAAAAAATGTCCTAATAAAGAATCTAGCATTATACTTATTAACAGTTAATGTTTAGAATCTAAAAGAGGCACAGAGAACCCCCAAAATATTATGAATATTATATAATTAAAATACATTATAAGAGCACACATTCTAAATCATTCATTATTTGTTGAGCATTTACACACAAGTTCACTAGGGTATTATAGAGGCTACAAAGTAATCTAATAATGTATGTTCCCTACCCTTAAGGAATTTACAAGTTAGATGGAAAAAAAGAAAGGTACAAAGAAAAATTAAAATATTAGGCAGCATACGAAAAATGGTAATATTTGGTAGAAGAATTGAGATCATCAGGGAGGCATTACAGAAGAGATGGGACAAGAATGAGAAATTCAGATGAGAAGCTTAGAATAAACAATCATTTATTAGAAAATAATTTAGTTAATGAGAAAATCTATATAGAATCGGTGGCAAAAAGGCCTGATATGGAAATGTGAGAAAGCTATGAGAAGACCTTTATACCAGGCCAAGAAGTTTTTACTTCATTTTCTAGTAATAGGAAACATGTGATGAAAAATAAATCTAGATGGCCCTGGAGGTTCATTTCCAACTCCCATTTATAAGGTTAGCAGCAAGAAGGCTTAGTAGGTCTGAGTGTTTTGAGCTTGAAGGAAGAACAGGCCATCCCTACCTCTTGGGCTGCTGAAACTTCCCTTTTCTAATGACTGTTACATAGTCACTTAAATGTTCTTTGCCCTGACCTACATATTAGAGAGGATTAGAGAGTAGAGGCCAGTCTTTAATGTAAGGTCATTTGGCCATGGTGCATGAGGACCATTCATGCCTGGCCTAAGCTGTGAAATAAAAAGGGAGTTTGAGAGATTCCCTGCACTCTACTTTTTGTTAAGTTTCTGCCAATAAACCCTGTATCACACCTACATCACTCAGTATGAATGGGTCCATGACCCATTAGAGAACAACATCCAGAGAGGGTCTTAGCAGGTAAAAAACAACAAAACTGTCAGATGGACAAACTAAATATCATCATCACAAAACAGTCACAGTACCTTGCTCTTAACAGCTAACCAAACAATCTTTCCCTTCTGCCTTCAAACATGAACAGTTGTTAGCTCACTCCATTCATTAGATCCTGCAAGTCTTTTAAACTAGAATCTATCATGTTTTCATGAGAATACATTAAGTGATTACTTCAGGGGCGCCTGGGTGGCTCAGTCAGTTAGGGTCTGCCTTAGGCTCAGGTCATGATCCTGGGGCTGGGATCAAGTTCTGCATGGGACTCTCTGCTCAGCGGGGAGTCTGCTTCTCCCTCTCCCTCTGCCTGCCTCTTCCCCTGCTTGTCCTTCCTATCTCTCTCTGTGTGTCAAATAAATAAAATCTTTTTAAAAAAATTATTATTTTGGTTTGTCCTATACCAATCCTGCTCTCCCAAAATTCTTCAATAAGCTCTTTAAGCTAATTCAGAGTCATTACTCCTCACTGTCCCTTATCTTGTTATTACCAATTCCTACTAAAAAAAAAACTTACTACTATGATTATCATATGTCAGAGATAAATATATTTCTAACCTGATGGGAACAAAAGTGATATGTTTCTGTTTTCACTTTTTAAATTAATTCATTAAGGCATCACACACATATATGCATATACACACTAGAGAAGTGCATTAATCATAAGTATACATCTCAATGAGTAATCAAAAGTGAACAGATCTGTGTTACCACCGTTCAGGTAAAGACATCACCGCACCCTAGAAGTAACTTTCATGTTCCTTCCGGTCACTACCCACTTCCTCTTCCTAAAGACAATCAATTAGCTGACTTTAATACTATAGGTATTTTGCCCAGTTTTGAACTTTATAAAAATGTAATCATAATGTATGGTTTCTTATATGCAAAATTATCTTTATGAGATTCATTGATAGTTTGTAACACTACAACAGAGGTCCCCAAACTACAGCCCCCAAAGGCCAAACAGGTTTTTGTAAATAGTTACACTGGACCACCTCCACACCCATTTGCTTAATTTCATGTCTGCTTCATTGCTACAACTCAGAGTAGTTGGCACAATGTATCACCTATAAAGACTAAAATATTTACTATGTAGCTCTTCACACAAAAAATTTCCTCATCCCGGCTCTATGGTATTCTATTGTATGATCACACCATAATTTTAAAAAATCCATTACACTGTTGGTAAACATTCAATTCCTTTCCAGATTATAGCAATCACAAATAATTTTGCTATAAATATATTTTTACAAAACACTTCTCTTGCTAACAGAGATATACATTTTTTAAAGATTTTATATATTTTAGAGAGAGCAGGGGAGGGGGAAGGAAGAGGGAGAATTTCAGGCAGACTCTGGTGCTGATGTGGGACTTGATCTCATGACCCAGAGATCATGACCTGAGCTAAAACCAAGAGTCAGGATGCTCAACTGACTGAGGTACCCAGGCACCCCAAAGAACACATTTTATTGAATGTTTACTAGAATTGGAACTGTTGAAAAGGGTGATATGCTTCAACCTTCGTACAAAATGCCAAATAATGTTTTCACAGTGATTGTACCTATTTCTGTTCCCACTAGCAGTATATATTGCTCTATATCCTCACCAACATTTGGTATTGTCAGTTTAAAAAATACGTAGTCATTCTAAAAAGGACCAAACTATGGATATACATACACGACAACCTGATGGACCTCAAGGGCATTATGATTAAAAAATATCAATCTCAGGGTGCCTGGGTAGCTCAGTTGAGAGTCTGCTTCAGCTCAGGTCATGATCCCAGGGTACTATGATGGAGTCCCACATCAGGCTCCCTGCTCAGCAGGGAGTTTGCTTCTCCCTCTGCCCCTCCCCCTGCTTGCACTCTCTCCTCTCTCTCTCAACATGGACAGGATTGGAGAAGATTATGCTGAGTGAAGTAAGTCAAGCAGAGAAAGTCAATTATCACATGGTTTCACTTACTTGTGGAGCATAAAGAATAACACTGAGGACATTAGGAGAAGGAAAGGAAAAGTGAATTGGGGTAAATTGGTGGGGGAGATGAAGCATGAGAGACTGTGGACTCTGAGAAACAAACTGAGGGTTTTGGAGCGGAAGGGTCGGGGGTTGGGTGAGCCTGGTGGTGGATATTAAGGAGGGCACATATTGCATGGAGCACTGAGTGTGATGCATAAACAATGAATCCTGGAACACTGAAAAAATAAAATAAAATTTAAAAATAAATAAAATCTTATAAAAAATACATCAATCTCAAAAGGTCATATGCTCTATGGTTCTATTTATAGAACATTATCAAAATGACAAAATTATAGGGATGGAGAACAGATTAGTGGTGACCAGACGTTAGGAACAATGAAGGAGAGACCCATGAATATGAGTCTTACAGCTTAAGGGAGATCCGTGTGGTGATAAAATGGTTCAGTTTCTTGACTGTGATGGTAGTTACATGCATCTACACATGTGATAAAGTGACATAAAACTAGACACATATGAGGCACTTGGGTGGCTCAGTTAAGCATCTGCCTTAGGCTCAGGTCGTGATCCCAGGGTCCTGGAATCAAGCCGGCATCAGGCTCCCTGCTTGGTAGAAGGGAGCCTGCTTCTCCCTTTCCTCCCTGCTTGTGATCTCTCTCATTCTCTCTCTCTCTCTCTCATAATAAAATCTTTTTTAAAAAATTATACACACATTTGTGATAAGAAATGTCAATATCCTGGTTTTAATATTGTGCTTCAATTATGTAAGATATAAACTTTGGAGGGAACCAGGTGAAGCATACACTGGACCTCTCTGTACTATATTTCCAACATCCTGGAACTCAGTATCTCAAAATAAAAATTCAAAACTTTAAATATATAGCCACTCTGGTAGATCTATGTGTAGTCACATTATGGTTTTAATTTGCATCTTTCTGATTACTTAATACTGCTAAGAACATTTATTATATTTTATTTGGACCATTCAATTCTATTACTCATTTTTTTTAGAAGATTTATTTGAGAGAGAGAAAGATATAGAGACAGCACAAATGGGGGCGGGCAGGGAGGAGAAAAAAGCTCCCCACTGAGCAGGGAGCCCAACGCAGGGCTCCATCCCAGGACCCTGGGACTATGACCTGAGCCAAAGGCAGAGGCTTTATTGACTGAGCCACCCAGATGCCCCCAATTCTATTACTCATTTTTCTGGAGATTTCTTTCTCTTACTGATTAGACCTCTTTATAAAATGTTGAAAATGTCTTCTTCCACTTTGTGGAAGAAGGAATTTGCCTTTTCACTCTTTCATGGTGTCTTTTGGTGAAAAAAAAAGTGTTTTTTTTTAATCATTTTTAAAATTTATTTTCAGCACAACAGTATTCATTGTTTTTGTACCACACCCAGTGCTCCATGCAATCCATGCCCTAATACCCAACACCTGGTTCCCCCAACCTCCCACCCACCCACCTCTTCAAACCCTTCAGATTGTTTTTCAGAGTCCATAGTCTCTCATCGTTTACCTCCCCTTCCAATTTCCCCCAACTCCCTTCCCCTAACTCCCCATGTCCTCCATGCTATTTGTTATGCTCCACAAATAAGTGAAACCATATAATTGACTCTCTCTGCTTGACTTATTTCACTCAGCATAATCTCTTCCAGTCCCGTCCATGTTGCTACAAAAGTTGGGTATTCATCCTTTCTGATGGAGGCATAATACTCCATAGTGTATATGGACCACATCTTCCTTATCCATTTGTCCATTGAAGGGCATCTTGGTTCTTTCCACAGTTTGGCAACCATGGCCATTGCTGCTATAAACATTGGGGTACAGATGGCCCTTCTTTTCACTACATCTGTATCTTTGGGGTAAATACCCAGTAGTGCAATTGCAGGGTCATAGGGAAGTTCTATTTTTAATTTCTTGAGGAATCTCCACACTGTTCTCCAAAGAGGCTGCACCAACTTGCATTCCCACCACAGTGTAAGAGGGTTCCCCTTTCTCCACATCCCCTCCAACACATGTTGTTTCCTGTCTTGCTAATTTTGGCCATTCTAACTAGTGTAAGGTGATATCTCAATGTGGTTTTAATTTGAATCTCCCTGATGGCTAGTGATGATGAACATTTTTTCATGTGTCTGATAGCCATTTGTATGTCTTCATTGGAGAAGTGTCTGTTCAGATCTTCTGCCCATTTTTTGATATGATTATCTGTTTTGTGTGTGTTAAGTTTGAGTTCTTTATAGATCCTGGATATCAATCTTTTGTCTGTACTGTCATTTGCAAATATCTTCTCCCATTCCGTGGGTTGCCTCTTTGTTTTCTTGACTGTTTCCTTTGCTGTGCAGAAGCTTTTGATTTTGATGAAGTCCCAAAAGTTTATTTTGGCTTTTGTTTCCTTTGCCTTTGGAGACATATCTTGAAAGAAGTTGCTGTGGCTGATATCGAAAAGATTACTGCCAATGAAAAAAGTTTTTAATGTAGTGCATTTTATAAGTCATTTCCTTCATTCTGTAATTTCCTTCTTAAGAAATCTTTCCCCTTTTGGACTCCTCTTGTACTGTTGCTGGGAATGAAACTGGTACGACTCTGGAAAACAGTATGGAGGTTCCTCCAAAAGTTAAACCTGGAACTACCCTATGATCCAGAAATTCCACTAGGTATTTACCCAAAGGATACAAAAATACAGATTCGAAGGCGTACATGCAACCCGATGTTTACAGCAGCATTACCAACAATAGCCAAACTATGGAAAAAGCCCAAACATTCATCAAGTGATGAATGCATAAAGAAAAGGTGGCAAATATACATACAATGGACTACTACTCAGCCATAAAAAAGAATGAAATCTTGCTATTTGCAATAAGATGGATGGAGCTGGAGTGTAGAATGCTAAGTGAAATAAGTCAGAGAAAGAAAATATCATATACTTTCACTCATATGCAGAATTTAAGAAACAAAACAGATGAACATAGGGGAAGGAGGAAAAAAAGGAGAAAAAAAGAAGAAGAAGAAATGGGAAACAAACCACCAGAGACTCCTAATGATAGTGAACAAACAAGGTTGACGGAGGGAGGTGATTGGGGGTGGGCTGGATGAGTGATGTGTATTAAGGAGGGCACTTTGATGAGCACTGGGTATTGTATGTAAGTGATGAATCACCGAATTCTCCTGAAACCAATATTGCATTGCATGTAACTAACTAGAATTTAAATAAAAGTTTCTAAATAAATTAAAAATTTTAAAAAGGAAATCTTTCCCCTTTCTACAAATGCTATACCTTCTCTTTATAATTTTTTATCTGATTATGAAATTAACATTCTATATTTAAAAGTTTGAGGAGCACAAGGGAATAAAAGCAAAAAGCAACACACACACACACACACACACACACACACACACACACACAGCTTTCCTGACTCAAATATCATCTAGTATCTCATCTTCTAGAAATATTATTTTGCCTTTCACATTTAGAATCACAATATATGTAGAATTGATTCTTTGCATATGGTAGGAGATAAGGGTCAATATGCACTTGAAAAAAATGTGTATTCTGCAGATGTTGATGCAGTATTTCATCAACTAAAGTTTTTTTTTTAACTAAACAGTTTCTTAACTGTATTATTTGCATTTTCTATATCCTTACTGATTTTTTTTATCTTCATGCTAGATCTTGCACCTTTCTTGATAAGAAAGTTGTTTCAAAGTCTCCCATTATAATTATAAATTTGGTTTTTTGTACCTGCCAATTTTCATCTTACGTATTTTGATGCCACGTTATTAGATGCATACACATTTAGAAGTATTATATTTTCTGTAGCAAGTAAACCTTTTATACTTATGAAGTGTCCCTTTTTATCTTGAATAATTCTTTTTGCTTTAAAAAAATCCACTATCAATAGAGTTACATCAGCTTTGTTGTGTTTATTGTCAATAATTTATTCAAATCTACAAACATGTTTATCCTTTACATTGTTCTTCATTCTTTTCTATATCTTTAAGCTTCCTTCTGGAATCATTTTGAAATCACTTTCAAAATCTTTTGACTGTATCTCCTATGCCTAAAACACTCCTTTTAATATTTTCTTTAAAGCAAATCTGCTGAAAACAAACTTTCTCAGTTTTCACATGGCTGAAATTATTTTACCTTCATTTTTAAACAAATTCATTGAGATATAACTCATATACCATAAAATTTGCCTATTTTAAGTATATGATTCAATGATTTATTTACTTTATTCCGGAATACTAGTTCCCTTTCAGTACTGCGATTATATCATCCCACTGTCTCCTGGATTCCATTATTTTTGCTGAGAAGTTAGCTGTAAGGCTTATTTAAAAACAAAAACAAAAAACAAAAAACTGTATCTTTGGGGTGCCTGGGTGCCTCAGTTGGTTAAATGTCTGACTCTGGCTTCAGCTCAGGTCATGATCTCAGGGTTGTGGGATTAAGCCATGTCAGGCTCTGCACTCAGTGCAAAATCTGCTTGAGATTGTCTACCTCTTCCCCTGCCCTTCTCCCGCTTGTGCACGTTCTCTCTCTCTCTCTCTCTCTCCCTCTCTAAAATAAATTAATTAAAAGAATTTTTTTTTAAATGTAGCTTCTAAAGTAATCTGTTCTTTTCCTCTGGATCTTATTACTTGTTTTCAGCACTTTTACAATGATGGCCTTGATATGGTTTTCCTTGAATTTATACTTTGTGGAGTTCTTAGGACTTCTTAAATTACCCCTCAGCAGTTTTGGTAAAATGCCACCCATAATCTCTACAAATATTACTTCTGCCTCTCCTCTCTCTTCTGATAATCCAAGTATATGTTAGACCTTTTGACTGGATATCCTATGCCTTATACTAATTTCTGTATTATCTACCTTTTTTGCTCCATGCTTCACTCTGGAGTCTTTTGACCTATCTTATAGTTTAGTAATTCTGCATTTAGCTACACTTATCTACTGTTAAGGCAACTCCCTGTGCTCAGTTATTGCACTTTTCATTTCTGGAATGTCCATTTGATTTTTTTTTTAAAGATTCTAGTTCTCTGCTGAAATTCTCCATCTTTCTTTTTTTTAATCATATTAACAATAGCTAACTTAAAATCTGTTTGATAACTCTGTTATCTGCATTCCTATGGGTCTGTTTCTTGTTTCTTTTTTATTTTTCCATCACATCATCTTGTCTTCTTATATGCCTATTTTTTGAGAGGCAGACATTATTAAAAATTTGAGGCCTAGGATACTATTTTCCTCCAGAAAGGATTTGTTTCAGTTAAGTGGCTAGAGGCATCAGAATGTTAACTCAATAAAAGATTAAAATTATTAGAAACTGACCACTGAAAGCAGATCTTTTCCAGTTCACCCTACTTCCTAAAATGTAGCCCTTCAGAGTTCCCAAAGCCTGGAAGGTTTACTGGAGGTTCTCTTCCCTCTAGTTTTTGAATTCCAATTTTTGTCACCCTTGCCCCGTGATTTTTTTTTAACTCTTTTCTGCCTCTCAGTTGCTTTTTCTGGAACTGACAGATGCCTCTAAGGAAATGCAGACACTGATACCTGTGTTATTTAGATTTCCTACTTCCAGATTTTGACCACACAATTCTTTCTTTTTTTTTTTTTTTAAGATTTTATTTAGTTATTTGACAGACAGATCACAAGTAGGCAGAGAGGCAGGCAGAGAGAGAGAGGAGGAAGCAGGCTCCCGGCGGAGCAGAGAGCCTGATGCGGGGCTCAATCCCAGGACCCTGGGATCATGACCTGAGCCGAAGGCAGCGGCTTTAACCCACTGAGCCACCCAGGCGCCCCGTGACCACACAATTCTTGACTATATTATTAGTTCTGCCTTCACAAAAGTTTTTTTTTTTTTTAATCAACTTTCCTAGTTGTTCTCAGCAGGAGGACTCACAAGAATTAACTAATCTACCAAAACTAAATATACACTCAAATCTAATTTTTTAATAAATTTATACTTTGCCTTGCTCTAAAAGGGTCAAAGAGTCTTAATAATCAATGTATAAGAAATACTTATAAACGCATGAATTACATTTCAGTATGAGAGTAAAATCAGGCATGTATGAGATACAAGAGTAGAAGAGAAGAGTGATTTATCTGGAATAGATAACAATAAATGCTATCAAAGAATTATTTCCTGAGGGGATAATATTTGAACTAGATTTGCAATCTAAAGGATGAAAAGGAGTTTGGCAAGCAAACCATATTGAAAAGATACTTCAGGCAGAGGGAACAAAACATGCAATGTGGTAATGAATGATGGAGTATAAAATTTAAGTCTGAAAGCAGTGGCATAATGAAGATAGACATATATGAAAGAGCCAAACCATGAATTATTATTTGCCAAGGAATTTGCACTTTATTTTGGAGGGGTGAATAAAGAAGCACCGATTAGAATTAAGAAAAATATATAAATGGCTAAATCTATACCTTAGAAATTTGAGGGGTTACATTCTTTTCCTTGGGATCATTTACTTTGAAAATAATGTAAGCCTGAAACTGTATCCATCATTGCAAGCACATGGAGCAAGTCTGACTGAAAATGAAATGTTAACACAGAAGAAAGCACATCAAAGATAGGGAGCAGAGAGATGCAAAATCATTCTCTTAAGTTTCAGATAAAGACTCATCTAAAAGCAATAACTGCTTCTTGGACTTCTGGTGATAAATCCCCTTACTTGCTGGGAAGAAAGGAGGAAAGGAGAAAGGAAGGAAGAGACTACTCTGACAAGAGGAAAGCTGGAAAGGGAATAAACTAGAGCCAAGAACCTAGTGTATAAACTACATGGAAAGATGATGCAGTCCAGAACTATTGCAAAGCAGTAGGAATGGATAGGAAAGGATGGATAGGACTTAGTGACAAACTGCATGTTGGAAGATAGAAGTTGATAAAGAGTCCTGAGGCACCCAAACTACATTTAAAAATACAGGAGACAAATTGGGGATAGGTTCCTCTAATTTCTTTAAATGGAGATAACACAAATGAGATACCTTAGGAACAAGAGAGAGAGCTGGAAAAATCTGACCGGTTATATATTGCTAGATACCCACAGACACAGGAATGTCATTAGCCATACAGTTAACGACAAAGACCTGGGAGCAGAGTCCCTTACTTGTGGAAAAGATAATACAAGATAACAAAGTAATAAGGGAGGAGATTAAGGACAGAAGCAGGGAAGACCATATTTAAAAAGCAAGCAAAAACTGTACACTTAAAAATGGTTGAAACAGTGAAATATATATATATGCTTATACATACATTTACAATAAAAAATAGCCATCCAAGAAAAAAGAGAGGGGAAAGTAGACAGTCTTGTTGTGTCATAAAGTATGAAAAGTGCTAAACAAATGGGGACATATCAGTTGTACACAAGTCATCCTGAGAAAGCTCTAACCTGACCATATTTGAGACATTCTGAACATCAAAATGAATAATGCAAGTGGCACCTGGGTGGTTCAGTTGGTTAACCGTCCAACTCTTGGTTTTGGCTCAGGTCATGATCTCAGAGTCATGGGATCAAGCCCTACACAGGGCCCTGCACTCAGTGGGGAGTCTACCTGAGGTTCTCTCTCTCCCTCTTCCTCTACCCCTCCCCCACATGCTCTAAAATAAATATTTTTTTAAAAAAGAATAATGACAGGAATGAAAAGGAACCCATTCTAAAGTCCATACTGACCCTAAAAATAAATAATTTAATTAATTAATAATAAAATGGAGTTCTTTTTTTTTACAGAAGAATGCAAAGTAATTAACATAAAGGGAACAAATAAAAAAAATACCATCATATAATCACCATAGTAGTAATATATTCAGGCAAAAATCATCAACAAAGGCTAAAACATTGAGTGGAGACTGCTGGGGACCAATTTCAAATTGTCACTCCAGAGATAACTTATTAATTACAAAGGGGAAAAGGTACCTTTACAATGAATTAATATGGTACATATCTTGATAACCAAATGACCAATTCTAGACCCGACATCATTATGTTTCCTGAGGTAATGTACTGAACAGTGCACAACATCACCCAAGTAATGTTCCTGCCAAAATATCTAACCTGAAATTAATCATGTGGGAATGTCAGGCAAACCTAAACTAAGGGAAATTGTACACAATCACTAAACTGGATGCTTCAAAAATGTCAATGTCATGAAAAAAAGAAGGCTTAAGAACTCATCTAAATGAAAGAACATTAAAAAATATAATTCTAGGGGCACCTAGGTGGCTCAGTGGGTTAAACCTCTGCCTTCAGCCCAGGTCATGATCTCAGGGTCCTGGGATCGAGCCCCGCATTGGGTTCTCTGCTTAACAGGGAGCCTGCTTCCCCCCTCTCTCTGCCTACTTGTGATCTCTCTCTCTGTCAAATAAATAAATAAAATCTGTAAAAAATATATATAATTCTAAAAGCAATGTGTAATCTTGGTTAGAGTTGGTATCAAAAAAAGTTTTAAAGGAATTATGATAATTGTGAGAAATCAAAACATGGACTTTATATTAGATAATAGCATTCTATCAATGCTAAACTTCGGGTGTTTGATAGTTATGGCTGCATAGGAGAATGCACTTGTTTTTAGGAGATACAGGATAAGAGATCTAATGATGAAGTGGTGTAATGTCTACAACTAACTCTGAAATGGTTCAGGAAAAGGCATGTATTTTACATACATCTATGAATGTATAATATAAAGAGAAAAAAAGCAAAAGTGTAAGATGTTAACAACTGTTGAATCTAGGTGAAAGGTATACTGGTGTTCATTATATTATTCTTAAAACTTTTCTAAAGATTTAAACTCTCCGAAACAGGGACTTAGAGGGAATAAATGCAGATATGTATTACAGATAGAGAAACATGTCTATAACATATATAAAAAACTAACACACTTTAATATTGTCTTTCCGAAGTATACATTTATCTACAATTCATATTGGCAAGAATAAGAAGGATTCTCTTCAGCCAAGTTTCTGGAAAGAACCCTTGGTACTGCAACTATATCACCTCCTATTTATATCAATATGAACTGCAGTCTGGATGGTAGAAGTAGGTGAACAGTTTTTGTTTTTTTTTTTTAAGGATGACCATAACCTTAGAAAAAGTAAGAAGCCCGTAGAAGCAAAAATTAAAGTTGAGAATACATCCCTTTGTGGGTCATGATCCCAGAAACCATTTATTTTCCTGGCTTCTTCAAGTGAAACTTTTATATAACTACACCTATTTTTTCTCCTAATAAGACTAATGGGCATTCTTGGGACGCCTGGGTGGCTCAGTTGGTTAAGCAGCTGCCTTCGACTCAGGTCATGATCCCAGCGTCCTGGGATCGAGTCCCACATCGGGCTCCTTGCTTGGCAGGGAGCCTGCTTCTCCCTCTGCCTCTGCCTGCCACTCTGTCTGCCTGTGCTCACTCTCGCTTCTCTCTCTATGACAAATAAATAAATAAAATCTTTAAAAAAAAAAAAAGACTAATGGGCATTCTTTTCTCTTTTGTTCCCCTCTTGTTTTTCTATACCTTAATAATTCAATAATTTTTCCAGTTTTAATTCTCTCTTCTACACTAAATACCTTAAAATCTATATCACTGGCTTTCTTACCATGTCCAGGATTTAGAAAGAGTATTAAAGACATTTTACATGAAGAGACACCATAACACCAATCAACATTTTCATATGTGATCCCAGTATCATTCCCTTTCAGTTTTTCCTTGTTAATGCTCCTATTTCTATCACACTGATACTCTGAACTGTTTCTTTCTCTCTCTCTTTCTTTCTTTTTTTAAGATTTTATTTATTTGAGAGAGAAAGAGAGCACAGGAGGAGAGTGAGAGGGAGAAGGAGACTCTCTACCAAGCACAGAGCCCAGTGTGGGGCTTGATTCCAGGACCCTAAAATCATGACCTGAGCCAAAGGCAGCTGCTTAAGTGACTGAGCCACCCAGGCGTCCCTACGAACTATTTCTTTAAAACCATTTCCCATAAAAAATTAAATTAAATTAAATTAAAATTAAAATAAAACCTCTTCCCAATTTGGCACTTTTTCATTCTCACAAAGCCTAGAACATAATCAGTTGTTAATGAATGTTGAAAAAAAATAATATCCCTTTGGCTCAACATTTCATTTTACCTTTATTATGAATGAGTATGTTAACTCAATTTCTGCCCTCTGCAACTCTGAGCTAGGCTGTATCAAATTAAACCATATTAATTCATATTTTGATCATACCATGTTATAAGAACTACAACTGCTCCTGATTCTAAATTCCCACATAACTTTCAAGATACTTCACAGTCTGACCCCATCACACCTACCCAAACAATGTTCAATTTCAGCAAAGTATCATTGTTAACACTTAACTTATAGAAATCTGATTTGGGGGTACCTGGGTGGCTTAGCTGATTAAGCATCTGACTCTTGGTTTCCATTCAGGTAATGACCTCACACTCTGTGTCAGGTCCATGCTTAGTGAGCAGTCTACCTGAGATTCTCTCACCCTCTACATCTCCCCCTCCCCCTGGTCTCTTTCTCAAATAGACTTTTAAAAAATTTTTGATTTATACTTGTATAGCAGTAACAATAACAGTAGTTTGCCAGGAATGTAACTGCCATTCTATTCAATGAACAAATGTACTAATGTAATCAAACCCTAAAATGCTAACTCACATAAGAAAAAAAAAAAACAACAAAAGGATGTATACATTTTAATAACGTTCTGATCACTAGAAAGTAAAGTGTTCAAACAAGTATAGTTACACCCAGTCCTCAAGGACCTAATTTTATAATTAAGCATTTTTTTAAGTGGGCTCCATGCCTACTGTGGAGTGCAATGCACCACTTGAACTCATGACCCTGAGATCAAGACATGAGCTGAGATCAAGAGTCAATTAACTGACTAAGCCACCCAAGCACCCAAAGGGCTTTAACGTTTTAAAAATAAAGTTGAGAACCATAGAGAAACAGCATTTGCATTATTTTAAAAATTAGTCTTTAAGAAGAAAGATGACCATGAACATAAAGAGCAACCAAGTTAGAATCTTCATAAATTTTCTCAAGTGCTTCGAAGAGTGAAACATTTGATCTAATCCTGCTACATTATTATATACATGATAAATTTACATATGCACATTATGATGTGGGGCTGTACTAAGCCATATACATATCTGATGGATGGTTTAAATACTTTGACTATACTCAACTTACAACTTAAAAGTACTCTAGAATCAATTCCCAAATAATACTTAACTCTACTGTATTAGAGAATTCACATAGTTAGGTCTTCTATCAATACTGAGCAAACTTTCTTTGCTCAACAGACAATATAAAAAAATTTGCAAGCTGGGGCGCCTGGGTAGCTCAGTGGGTTAGACCGCTGCCTTCAGCTCGGGTCATGATCTCAGGGTCCTGGGATCGGGTCCCGCATCAGGCTCTCTGCTCGGCAGGGAGCCTGCTTCCCTCCCTCTCTCTCTCTGCCTGCCTCTCTGTCTACTTGTGATCTCTGTCAAATAAACAAATAAAATCTAAAAAAAAAAAAATTGCAAGCTATGTTTTTCATAAATTCTATCATTATTAGGAAATTAGTAAGTATATCTGATACCAGCCTAAGTGTCCTAGTGAAAATAACAACAAACTGATACAAAGTACCTATTTCTAGTATTGTAAAACTATCAGTCTAAGACTGTGATTTCTGAGAGGAGAAATTTACAAGGTGGATTCCACCATCATCTGAGCTCTCTTTATGGATACAATTTCCTAACCATGGCATAGGAAGCTTCAGCCCAAGGAAAGAATGGCTATCCTGCTGAGCTGAGAAGGTAGTGCTTAGCATTCCAGGAAGCTGGAGCAATGCAATCTGTGAAAAGAACACTGAAGAAGAGGGAGCTATGAAGGGTAAGGGGGCAGGAAGTTTGAGTAAGGTTCAGACCCCCTAATGCCTAAACTACATACATGGAGGACAAGACTCCCTGAGACATATCCAAAAGTAGCTGCTATGGGGTTGAGCTAAATAGATATACTAAAGGTTCACAGTGTTAGGAAATGACAAGCATTCAAATCCAGTTGAGAATGGAGACCCCTTGTTAACTACTCAGTAATACCCACGGCACCCAGGTGAGATACATTTTAAAAATTAGGCCTTGCTATAAAGCAAAGCTCACACCCTAAAGAAAGATCTACTCTAGACCCCTAGCATAGTTTAACACAAAATTTGGCAATACATTGGGTAAGACAGATTTTAGAGGTTAAGTTCTGTCTAGCTAAAGGCTTTCACAAATCTGACCAAACAAAGAGGAAATCAAGCCCATGCAATTCCAAGCTGGCCAGCAAACTGAACAAAAAAACCAACATTCATCAACAGAAGATGACATAATCTATAATCTCTAAAGTATTTCCATGTTCCATAAAATATTTTTTTTAGATTATTAGATGTGAAAAGAAAGGAATATATAACCCTCAGTCAAGAAAAAAAAAAAAAAGGTAGTCAATAGGAACTGTCTTCCAGATGCTGGAAATCCAAATTCAAATGTTGGACTTTAAGACAAGGACTTTAAAGCAAATATTAGATATTTATGTCTGATGAACTGAAGGAAAAGATAGCCTTAATGAGTGAACAGGTAAGGAATCTCAGCACGAAAAAAGTAAACTACAAAGAACAGAAACTGTAAAACTAAAAAGTTTGTATTGGGTGAGCTTAAAAATAGAGAGGAGATGGCAGACAAAAGATAGTGAAATTAAATGCAAATTAGAAGATATAATCCAATCAGTAGGACAAAGAGAAAAAAAGGTAAGAAAACAAGAACCTCAGGATCTTTGAAACTATGAAATGGTATAACATACATAAAATTGAAATCCCAAAATTAAAAAATGAATAAGAAAGAGTAGGAAGAAATAATAGCTGAAATTCTCTTCAGTTTTGAAGAAAACCTTCAAATTATTGGTCCAAAAATTTCAGTTAACCCTAAACTGAATGAATTCAAAGAAAACCAGTCAGAGACAGATCATAGAAAAATTGCTGAAAATCAGCGGTAAAGTGGAAATCCTGAAAGCAGCCAGATGCGGGGGGGAAAAACACTTTATATACAAGGGAACAACAATACAGATAATGGTTCATTTCTCATGAGAAACAGTTTAAGGCCTTAACAGAGTATCATCTTTAAAATGCAAAACAACAACAAGAAAAATAATCTTTCAATCCAGATTCTGTATCTAGTAAAGATATTATCAAAAATTAGTGTGAAATAAAGATATTAAAGGCATTATCAGGTAAACAAAAACTGGGATGATTTGTCAGCAGACCTGTACTACAAGACCTGTACTAGAAAGTTGCTCACAGGCTAAAAGCGAAATGATAGCAGATAGAAACATAACAGAGAAAGGAATTAAAAAGACTGATATAAAATACTATTATACTAAGTGAAATAAGTGAGAGAAATACAAATACCATATAATTTCACTTACATGTGGAATCTAAAAAAATAAAACAAATTAATAAACAAAGCAAAAGCAGAATCAGACCTATAAATACAGAGAACAAACTGATGGCTGCCACAGAGATAGGGGAATGGGCAAAATGGGTGAAGGGGACTGGGAGATACAAGAATCTACAAGAATCCAGTTAAGGAATGAATAAGTCATGGGGATAAAAGGTTTTACACTATAGAGAATTTGTCTATGGTATTATAATAGTGTTGTATGACAACTGACTGTAGCTACACTTGTGGTGAGAGCAAACTGTGAGGTATAGACTTGGATCACTATGTTGTACACCTGAAACTAATGTAACATTTTGTGTCAACTATACTTGAATTTTAAAAATTTAGGTAATTGGCGCCTGGGTGGCTCAGTGGGTTAAGCTGCTGCCTTCGGCTCAGGTCATGATCCCAGGTCCTGGGTTTGAGCCCCACATCGGGCTTTCTGCTCAGCAGGGAGCCTGCTTCCTCCTCTCTCTCTGCCTGCCTCTCTGCCTACTTGTGATTTCTGTCAAATAAATAAATAAAATCTTTAAAAAAAAATTTAGGTAATTTAAAAATAAATAAATTTTAAAAATAAAAAAAAAATTAGGTAATTTAGTACTGGTGGGAAAAAAAGACTTTGTTTTCTTTTCACAATTTCTTTAAAAGACAGCTGATACCTTTTTTTTTTTTAAAGACAACTGATACTTTAAAGCATTAAAATATTATTATTTTAACATGGGACTTAGAACACATGTAAAAGAATATTAACAACAATAGCACAAAGGTAATGGAGTTATATTTTTGTAATTACATATTACATACTTACTTGTAAGCCTAAAAGTATTAAACATTAGGTGAGAAGTAAAAAGTATAAAGTGGTACAATAATGGCTCTAAATAAATTTTGAAGTTAAGAGTTAACCACTAACATAAAAACTATAGACATAACTAACATTCAAAAGAGGAAATGAAATATTATAAAATGTTTAACCCAAGAGGATCTAATACTTAAAGGTCTCTAATACTTAAAAATTGTAAATCACATTTCTAAATAATCTACGAACAAGAGAAGAAATAACAATGAAAATTATAAAATATTTCAACTATATGATTAACAACACATCAGATCAAAATTTGCCAGAAGTTAAACCAAAGCTTAGAGAAATTTATGGCTTTAAATGACTATAAAAGGAAAAAGGGTTTACTAGTGAATAATATGTTTCAACCTTAGGAAGCTAGAAAATAAGAGCAAATTAAATCCAAAGTAAACAAAAATAAATTACAGTAAAAATCAATGATACAGAAACAACACACTGAGAACATAAAACAGTATTCTATCAAACAATTTTTGCTGTGGTTTTAACTATATCTTCCCAATTAATAATAAGGTTAAGCAATTTTTTCATTTGTTTATTTGTCATTTGGATTTCCTCTTTCCCAAAAACCACATCCTTGGCTCTTAGTGATTTTTAAAAAGGCCTTTCTTTGCCTATTGAGTCTTAAGAATTCTAACACACTCTGGATAATCATTTGGGACCATTTATATTCTAAAATATATTCTCTCAATTTGAAAATTATCTATTTTCCATACACTATTCTTTAAAAAACATACATTTTTGGTTGTTATTTTTAAAGATTTGTTTTATTAAGGTATAATTTGTAGTTTCAGGTGTACAATATAGTAATTCATTATTCACTGCTCATAATGATGTATACTCTTACCCTCCATTATTTCACCCATCCCTTTACCCACTTCCCTCTGACAACCACAAGTTTTTTCTCTGTATTTAAGTCTGTTTTTGTTTCATTTATTTTGTTTCATATGTGTATAAATTCCACATGAGTGAAAAACATATGGTATTTGTCTTTCTCTGACTGACTTACTGCACTTGGCATTGTACCTTCTAGGTCCATCCATGTGGTTGAAATGGTAAGAACTCATCCTTTTTTATGGCTGGGTAATATTCCAGTGTGTATATATATGTGGAATAAAATATACATATTTATTTATATTTATTCATATATTTTATAATTAAATATAAAATATAAATATATATTTACTTATATGTTTTATTTTATATATACAGTGGAATAAAACACAAACACACACACACATATATAAAACACTTGTTTATACATTCATCAATCAATGCACACTTGGGCTGCTTTCATACCATGGCTATGGCAAATAATGCTGTAATAAACATATGGGTATATATATCCTTTTGAGTTATTGTGTTTGTTTTCTTTTGGTAAATACCCAGTAGTGGAATTACTGGATCATATGGTAATTCTACTTGAAATTTTTTGAGGAACCTCCATATTATTTTCCACAGTGGTTGCACCAGCTTCCATTCCCACCAACAATGCACAAGGGTTTCTTTCTTTCTACATCCTTGCCAACATTTGTTTTTTCTTGGTTTTGATTTTAGCCATTCTGAAAGATGTAAGGTGATCTCTCACTGTGGCTTTAATTTGCATTTCCTTGATGGTTAGTGAGGTTGGGCATCTTTCATGTGTCTGTTGGTCATATGTATGCCTATTCAAGCCTTTTGCCTATCTTTGGATTATTTGCTTTTTGGTGTTGAATAGTGTATGTTTTCTATATATTTTTAAATACTAGTCCCTTATTGGATACATCATTCGCAAATATTTTCTCCCATTCAGTAGATTGCCTTGTTTTTTTTCATGGTTTCCTTTGCTATGCAAAAAACTTTTATTTTGGTGTAGTCCCAATAGTTTAATTTTGCTTTCGTTTCCCTTGCCTGAAAAGACACATCTGAAAAGAGATTGCCATCCATGGCTGATGTCAAAGATACTACTGCTTATGTTTTAGGAGTTTTATGGTTTCAAGACTTACATTTAAGGTCCTTAATCCATTTTGAGTTTACTTTGGTACATTATGTAAAAAGGTGGCCCAGTTTTATTCTTTTGCATGTAACTGCTCAGTTTTCCTAGCACCATCAGCTAAAGAGATTGTCTTTCCCCCATTATATATCCTTGCTTCCTTGGTTGTAGGCTGACCATATATGTGTGGGTTTATTTATAGGCCCTCTCTTTGCTCTATTGATCTTTGTGTATATTTTCTGCCAGTACCATATTGTTTTGATTACTATAGTTTTGCTACATACCGTAAAATTTGAGATTGTGACACCTCCAGCTTTGTTCTTCTTTCTTAAGATGCTTTTCAAATTGGAGTCTTTTGTGGTTCCATACATGTTTTAGGATTATTTGTTCTAGTTCTGTGGAGAATGTTGTTTTTATAAAAATTACATTTCTTTGCAGTAGTACATTTCATTTGTATTGTATGGACATTTTAGCAATATTGATTCTTCCAATCCATGAGCACAGCATATCTTTTCATGTTTGTGTCATCTTCAGTTCCTTTCATCAATGTTTAAGAGTTTTAAGAGTATAGGTCTTTCACCTGCTAGGTTAAGTTTATTCTTAGGTATTTATTCTTTTTGGTGCAATTGTAAGTCGGATTATTTACTTAATTTCTCTTTTTGATACTCATTATTAGTGTAAAGGAACTCAACAGATTTCTGTATATTAATTTTGTATTCTGTGACTTTACTGAATTATCAGTAGTTTTCATCAGTCATTTCTGATAGTTTTTGGTGGATTCTTCAGGGTTTTCTATATATAGTATCATGTTACCTGCCACTAATGAAAGTTTTACTTCTTCTTTACAAATTTGGAAGCCTTTTCTTTCTTTTTCCTGATTGCTGTGGCTAGGACTTCCAGTACTAGGCTGAATAGAAATGGTGTTAGATCATCCTTGTCTTGTTCCTGACCTAGCTAAAAGTTAATCAATTTCATTCATCTTCTCAAAGAACCACTCAGGAGTGGTTCATTAATCTGTTCTATTTTTTTAGTCTCTATTTCTGCTCTGATCTTTATTATTTCTTTTCTTCTACTTCTTTTTCAAGCCCCTGTAGGTGTGAAATCAGGTTGGTTGAGATTTTTTTTTTCTTTCTTGTGGTAGGCCTATATTGCTACAATCTTCCCTCTTAGAACACCTTTCACTAAGTATTCCAAAGTTTTTGGACCATTGTGTTTTCATTCTCAGTTGTCTCCGTGTATTTTTTTACTTCCTCTTTGATTTCTTGGTTGACCCATTCATTGTTTAGTAGCATGTTATTTAGCATCCATGTATTTGTGTTTTTCCCAAGTTTTTGTTTTTTTTAAAGATTTTATTTATTTGAAAGAGAGCAAGCCTGAGAGAGCACAAGCGTGGGAAGGGCCAAAGGAGAGGGAGAAGCAAGCTCCCTGCTAAGCGTGGAGCCGGAAAACATGGGGCTCAGTTGTGTATATTTAAGATACAGGACCTGAGTGGAATGCAGACACTTAACTGACAGAGCCACCCAGGTGCCCCTCAAGCTTTGTATTGTGATTAATCAATACCCAGTTTCATATTGCTGTGGGTAGAAAAGATGTTTTTAAATTTTTAAATTTTATTGAGAATTGTTTTTTTTGGCCTAATGTCATCTATTCTGGAGAATGTTCCATGTGCACTTAAGAATGTGTATTCAGGGGCACCTGGGTGGCTCAGTTGGTTAAGCGGCCAATTCCTGACTTTGGCTGAGGTCATGATATCAGTGTCATGGGACTGAGCCCCACATCAGGCTCCATGCTCAGCACAGAATGCTTGGGATTCTCTCTCCCTCTTCCCTTTCCCCCCGCTCACTTGAGCAGTCATTCTCAATAGGTAAAATCTCAGGGGAAAATGTGTATTTTGGTTTTTTGGATGAAACCTTATATCTATGAGGTCCATTTGGTCCACATGTCATTCAAAGCCACCATTTCCTTGATTTTCTATCTGAAAGACCTATCCACTGATGTAAATAGGGTTAATGCCCCCTACTATTGTGTTACTGTCAATTTCTTCCTTTATTTCCATTAATAGTTGGTTTATGTATTTAGGTGCTTCCATGCTAGATGCATAAGTATTTACAATCATTTTATCATCGGATGGTTCCCTTCATTATGTAGTGTCCTTCTTTTTCTCTTATTATAGTCTTTGTTTTCAAGGCTGTTTTGTCCAACAATATATATTGCTACTCCAGCTTTCTTTTCACTTTCATTTGCATAGTAAGTGTTTCAATATTCCTTCACTTTCACTCAGAACTTCTTTAGGTATGAAGCAAGTCTCAGAAGTCATGTATAGATAGGTCTTTTTAAAAACTAATCAGTTATCCTGTATCTTCTGATTGGAGCATTTAGTCCATTTATATTTAAGTAATTGGTAAGTATTATTTACTGCCATTTTACTACTTGTTTTATGGTTGTTTTGGTAGTTTTTCTGTGTACTTTTCTTCTCTTGCTCTCATCCTTGTGGTCTGACAGCTTTCTTTAGTGCTTTGCTTGGATTCTTTTATTTTTTGTGTATCTATTATAGGTTTTTGATTTGTGGTTACCTTAGTTAATATATAACATCTTATACATACTGCAGTTTATATTAAACTAATGGTTACTTAAGTTTCAACCCATTCTAAACGCATTAAAATATGATGTCATTTTTTACATCCTTTTATTTCATGCATCCCTTGACTGGTTTTTGTAGAAATAACTGAATTTGCTGCTTTGCTTTAACCTCCATACTGGGTATACAGAAATAAAAATCAGTACACTAACGGGATCAGTGGCAGTTTAGAAGAGACAGAAGAATGAAACAGCAACCTGGAAGACAGGGTAATACAAAGCAACCAAGCTGACCAGGTAAAAGGAAAAACTATAAAAAATGAGACGAGATTAAGGGAACTCAGTAACATCATCAAGTGTAATACTGTTTCCATTATCGGAATCCCAGAAAAAGAAGAAAGAAAAAAGGGTCAGAAAACTGATTTAACGAAATAACACCTGAAAACTTCCCTAATCTAGAAAAAGAAAGAGAAATCCAGATCCAGAAATGAGAGAGCACCCGACAAAATTAACCCAAGGAGGTTCACACCAAGACACAATAAGTAAAACAACATATAAGTAGCATTAAAGAGAGAATTTTAAAAGGAGCAAGAGAAAAGAAAACAGTTATATACAATGGAAACCCTGTAAGGCTATCAGCTGACTTTTCAGGAGAAACTTTGTAGACCAGTAGAGAGAGTGCACTGATATACTCAAAGTACTGAAAGGAAAAAACTCTGCAACCAAGAATACTTTACCCAGCAAGCTTATGATTCAGAATAAAAGAACAGAGAGAGTTTCCCAGACAAACAAAAGTTAAGGAGCTCATTATCACTAAACAAGCCTTATAAGAAACAATAAAGTGAATTCTTTGTGTGGAAAGAAAAGGCCATAATCAGGAGTAAGAAAATTATGACAGGAAAAAATTTCACAAGTAAATGCAAATATACAATAATCATTTATGAATATACTTATTTTTAATAATATAAAATGCACCAATAACTATGTATATATATGGAAAAAAGCCTTCCTTCACCTTCCCCCACAAGTAGTTGAGATATTTTCTTAGAAAAGGTTTACTGTTTTGTCTTTCACATTTAGGTTCCTAATCCACTAAAAAGTAATGTAAATGTAGTTTGAGGCAGGGTTCAAATCTTATTTTTCCCCCATGAAAGTATCTTATTGACTCACTAATAAGTAGTGCATTCTTTCCCCATTGCTCTGCAATATAACCACCTGTGTTATATATCCTGTGTCTATATTTAAATAAAATATTCCTGGTTCTCTATTCTCTCAAATTATCTATATGTGCATTACCAACATTTCATCATTTTAATTATTACAGCTTTATTAAAAGTCTTAATATCTGGTAGGACAAGTTAACTCTGCACTTTTTCTTTAAGTGTCTTTTGTCCCCCCTTTTTAAAAGAGATGGAGTTGGAGGGGGGGAGAGAAAGAGTGGAGAGGGGAAGGGAGAAAGGCACAGGAAGAGAGAGAATTCCAAGAAGACTCCACGCCCAGCACAGAGCTTGCCCAGTACAGAGCATGATGTGTGGCTCAATCCCACGACCCTCAGATCATGATCCCATCTAAAATCAAAAGTCAGACACCTAACCAACTGACCCACCCAGGTGTCCTGAAGGTGTCTTTAATACTTCTACATATTTTTTTTTAAGATTTTATTTATTTATTTGACAGACAGAGATAACAAGTAAGCAGAGAGGCAGGCAGGGGCGGGGCGGGGGGAGCAGGCTCCCTGCTGGGATTCCAGGACCCTGGGATCATGACTTGAGCCGAAGGCAGAGGCTTTAACCAATACTTTTAATATTTTATACTTGCATATATATTCTGGAATCAGCTCCTCCTAATAGGAAAGGAGTAAAGAAAAGAATGAGTGGGAAAACTTGAGGGACTGCAATGAATATATAAATCAAGATCTGAGGACCATTACTACTATATTAATTCTTGCAGTCTGTAAAGATAGCATCTCTATTTAAATCTCTTAATTTTTTAAATAAAATTTATAATGCTCTCTGCAAAAATCTTGCACATTTTTAGTTACAATTATCCTAGTTACTTCTTATTTCTTTAAGACTTTATTTATTCATTTGAGAGAGAGGAGAGCATAACTAGGGGGAGAGGCAAAGGGAGAAGGAGAAGCAGACTCCCTGCTGAGCTGGGAGCCCAATGACACTGGGCCCAGTCCCAGGAATTGAAGATCATGACCCAGGCCAAAGGCAGACACTCAACCATCTGAGCCACCCAAGCACCCCTGCTTCTTACTTCTTGCTGCTATTATAAACAGTAGCTTCTTTTTTTTTTTTTTTAATTTTCATTTTTCTGGTTGCTAGAAAAAATGCAAAAAGACATTTATATATTGATCTTTATATCTAGGAATCTTGTTGCAGACTAATAAGTCTAATAATTTATCTTTAAATTTCTAAGATTTCTAAAATAGCTATTAACTTCATCCTATACTTTAAATGAATGCTTTAAATTTTTTACCATTATGTATAATGTTAAATGCAGGTTCCTGTACAGATAGATAATTTTATTTGGGTTACAGAAACTTACATCTATTTTGCAAATTCTTTTCCAAAATCATAAATAAATATAAACTTATCAAATGCTATTGCTACAACTATTAAGTTTATATTTTTCTCTTCTAACCTCTAAATGTTGCAAATTGGTATCTAATGTTAAATTAGTTTGATTCTGAAACAAACTCAATTTATTAAACTTATATTCCATGAGTTCTAGAAAATTCTTAGCCCTTTATCTTCATATATTCCCTCAGCACCCCCTTTCTCCCTCCTCTTTCTGGAACTAGTTAGATCTAGTTCCTGAATGTCTTTCATACTTGGTCTCTCACTCTGTTTTACTGTGGGTAATTTTTGCTGACCTCTCTTCCAATTTACTAATTCTCAGTGAGTGTCTCATCAGCTTTGTCTCACTGGCTATTAAATCCAACCATGAATTCTTAATTATAAATGAACATTTGCTTATAGGAATTCTATTCCTTTTTTCAAATCTGCTTTTTATTTTCCCCTTCTCATATTTTGAACCTCATCATTTATTAACTGAACTACATAAAACATTTATTTTATATACTATGGCTGCTATTCTGTGACTGGGTAATTCCAACATTCAAAGTATATGTGGGTTTCTTTTTGCTGTTATTTCAGCTGTAGAATGCACTTGGTATCTTATTTCCATGAGTGTTTATTAATTTTTTTCTCTGAGCTACTTATTTTCTTCAGAAAATATTTTATGGAAATTATTTTGAGGCTTGGAATGAAGTCAGTCTGGGAAGCAAACTACAACTAATGGGCCAAAATATCTGGCAAAGTCAAAAATATTTACTATCCAGCCTGATACAGAAGAGTCTGCCATCCTCTGAAGTAAGTTCCTCCAAAGACGATGTAGGTTTGGTTATGCCAGGCACCTATGACTATTAGCAGCTAGAATTACTTTATATTGTTTAACTTTTGTCATTCTAATAAAATGTATTACAAATTTGAACTGCATATCCCTAAATGACTACCAGCACACAGTTACTTCTCAGAGCACTTTCTACCTGCCTCTATTCAGAACCAAGGCCCAGGTATGCAATTTTTCTTACAGTTTCTTCTCTTCGTGCCTCAAGTGAGTGGTGAGTTTATTTCTAGTTCTGTCACACTTGAAGATGTAGCCTTGTCTCCTATTTTACTTCCTCACTTGAGTAGATCCTAGGGTTTATCACCTGTACCATGTTCACAAGGTTATGAATTTCAAAATGAAGTTCACCTTATTTAGTACATGTCTTCAGAGTGAACACCTGTTCTGAATTCAGTTTCTTTCTCTAGATTCTCACATTTAATCTGCGGAATTAGTGAGCTATACCCTATTTTTTGTAATTTTTTTTCAATAATTTTATCTAGGTTTTTACTTATTCTCCACAGAAGGATCACCTGGGAATTTATCCTTACAAATAATCATATCCAGAATACTTGAATCAACCTCCTTCACTTGTATTCTGCTAAAACAGAGGTTTATATAAGGTGCTGTGGAAAGAGCAAGAAGTGGAGACCAGGAAAGGATGCTCAAAGAAGCTGATGTCCAATCAAATTTGAAAAATGAATAGGAGTTTGTTTAACAAAGATGATGGGCAAGAGCATTTGAAGACTTTGAAGAAATACATGGAAAAGCCAGATATGAGAAGAGTATCTTTGGGAAACAGTATTTTGATGTGCAATAAGGGTGGAATAGTGGAAAGAAAGAGGTATGGAAGAATTCATGAAATACGAGAGTACAAAGGAGGCTTACTGACTAATGTGAGGCAAGGGGGCTATACCCATGACAAAGTTCAGGGCTCATAGAGCCAATTACCAAGATAGGAATCATAGAGCAATATGATACATAATATTTGTAATACATACAAAATATTAATGTAATACATACATAATATTGTAATACATACAAAATATTGTAATATATACATGATATTGTAATACATACAAATATATTATTTTGGGGAAGAAAAGGAGCTTGCGGGGGGCGTGGTTTGAACTATGAAATAATAAATTCAGTTTGGGGCATGTTGATTATTTTGAAGTTCTCTAGGACAAATATGATGAAATGTCCCAGGAAACACCTAGATATACTGTACCTGCAATTTAGGATCAAAATCTAATCTAGACATAAAAGAATTGAGACTAAAAAACAGTCATGAATGCAGCCATGAGTAGAAACATTGCCTAAAGACAATAGGAAGAGTTTTAAGTCATAAGTCTAAGAACCTCTGGCATTTAAGGAACAAAGAAAAGCATGTAAATCAAATTGAAAAAAAAAAAGTGGCTATAGAAGTAGGAGGAAAAGCAAAAGAATACTGTCTAATGGGAAAGCCAAATGCTCAAGATCAAGTAAGATCTAGATACTTTTATCCATCAGTTTTAGAAATAAGTAACAATCTAAGTACTATCCTCCATTTTCCTCTGTCTGGTCTCTTTGGTCTAAAGCCTCTACAGTAAAACTTACTCCAAAAGAAATAGCCTCTAGTCTCCCACTGCTCACTAGGATTCTCTGATTTTTCTAAGAACTTTAGTCTCTCATTCTACAAAAATGACTTTTTGTCTTCATCACACTTTTCACAAGCCCCATAAGCTTGACCCAGTTCACTGAGAAAGGATAAATGATGAGAAGGAACTCATTCCCTCATATTTCCACCACCAAATCTACAAGCTCTCCCACACCCATGTTCTACTTCTCTCCAGATAAAGACAGGATCACTTTGAAGGCCACTACCTCTGTATAAGCCCTTCTCAAGTAGAGGTGATTTTTCCCACAGCTCCCCCTCTACTAAAGGTACTTTTTTTTTTTTTTCTTTTGGTGGGGGTAGGGTGCTATTGACATCTGAAGAGTGGAGGCCAGGGTTAATGCTAACCATCCAGTGTTGCACAAGACAGTCCCCACAAAAGAACTATCTGATTCACAATGTCAATAGTTCTGAGGCTGACAAACCCTGCTCCACATACTCTGAATCCTTTCCAGTCTTTGAGAACTTAGCCCCATTTTTCTACTCCCTTCTGTATTTTCAATTCTCCCTTTCCACTCAACCATTCCCATAACCATGTAAATGTTCTGGTATTTTCCATTCTTTAAAAATATACTAGTACATACACACATACCACACTCTCTCACTGGTTATGTTCCCTTAGGTACTATTTCTCCAATACCTTATACCAAAGTTCAATCAATACTCATATTATTCAATATAATAATACTCACATACATTTGAATGTATTATACTCATATTTCCACTAGTCATTTCTTCATTCAGATTTTTCCCCCAACTGTTCCACTTAGGTAACTCAGCAAGTTTCTTCTTTCCTGTTTATGAAGAGGCTCATAACTAAATTCAATGGTCAATCATGGTTGTTATCTATTGAATAGATTTTCTAGTCTAATTATCTCCATCTACCCACCCTCCTCCCAATGACACCATCATTATAAATTACTAGAAGATTGTTATTTTCAGTAGTCAGTCATGTTCACTACCACATTCCCAGTTCCCAGCACCATCTGGCACATAGCAGGCACTCAAATATATGTTAATGATTGAATCCCTGGCAAAGAGTTAATTTATTATAAAGCTACCATAGTTGAAGTATGTATGTCAAAATAAGACACTAACATATGCAAGGGATTATGGCTGCAATTTAAATAATGGGGCAAAACCTGAAATCAGGTCTCCTGATTCACCTGTCTTCCAGCTGGAAGTCAATTCAAAACATTTTCCAAAACAAGATTTTATTTTTAAGTAACGCTCTACACCCAGCATGGGGCTTAAACTCACAACCTCGAGAGTGTCACATGCTCTACACCAACAAAGTCAGCCAGGCAAGGCACCCCTCAAAACTTTTTTCTTTAAAGATTTTATTTATTTGAGAGAGAGACAGTGAGAGAGAACATGAGAGGGGAGAAGGTCAGAGCCCACGGATCTGGGAGCCTCTTGCGGGACCCGATCCTGGGACTCCGGAATCATGACCCGAGCCAAAAGCAGTCATCCAACCAACTGAGCCACCCAGGCGACCCCTCAAAGCATTTCTAAAAAGAGAGTGATTACACTTGATTTGGGGCCTCATGTTATGCATGAGAGGAAAGTGATCTGAGAGTCCTTCAGATTAAGGTATTAGGAGGAAGAAGTAAGAATTTCACATTTTAGGGCACTTGGGTGGCTCAGTCAGTTTAGAGTCTGCCTTTGGCTCAGGTCATGCTCTCAGGGTCCCGGGATCGAGTCCCACACATTGGGCTTCTTGCTGAGTAGGGAGCCTGCTTCTCCCTCCCCCTCTGCCTGTCACTCCCCCTGCTTATGATCTCTCACTCTCTCAAATAAAATCTTAAAAAAAAAAGAATTTTACATTTTCAAATACACAAAAGGATTAATCATGGTAATGTCTAACATTTGGCACCCAGGAAGAACTCCACAGACTATATTTTGATGTCACAATTTCTATGTAAAGCCTGAAACTTCTGCATTCTTTAAATTCCTGGTCTCCCCTGCACTGGTTATTAATTATTACTGGTCCCACAAAACTATACGGCCTTTGTTCTGTCTAATATATGCCCAGTCCTTACAGTTCCCAAGTCTTTACAACCCTATGAGGCAGAGAACAATCCCCATCTGAGATACATAAAAGTTGGTTTTTGGTCCAAAACTGTACTCCGTGAACCTGCACACAGGTTGACTCTTGGTCAGGAATAGGCCTCAGTATTGCCAGAGAGGTTCTCAACTTGGTGTTCTTCTCTAGTGAGAAGAGAAACAGCTCAATTGATGGTGAGGGGAAATTTAGATGACTCTCTTCTTGCCAAATCAATATGATGCCAGATGCCCATATGATGTCTGCCAGGTGATGATGTGGTAACTCCAGGTGTATTTGTACACCATTTCCAGCAATATACCAAAGACTTCACCACAGCTGAAGTTCCTCTCCCTACCTGCAACAAATACAGACCAGGGCCTACTTGCATTTGTAAGGGGAATGTGGTAAGAGACAGTGGAGTAGTCAGCAAAATCAAGAGCAGCCACTGGGTATCCACAATTCCAGATATTTTATGGGTCAAGGTAGAAGAGAGAGCTCCCACTCAGTATACTCTCTCAACAATGTCTCTGCAATGGTCTTGGTCATTCAGCAATTAGAAATGTTTTCTTATACAACTCAAAGCCAGTAACTCCAAGACCACCTCTGGAAATTGACACTTCCACCACCAGTGATAACTTCACATAATATTCCAGGAAGTACTAGACAAAGCTGGCATACTGCACAACAGCAAATGTTATGAGCCTAAGGATGAGATAAGCAGGCTGACTGATGTAATTCAGAAGCTTTCAATTTGAAGGTTCTTCTTGAAATGCTGGAAACAAAGGTATGAGTATATTTAGGTTTCCACATAAGCAACTTGGACAGAAAGTACAATGATTGAGGAACTAGTCATAATGGTTTCTCTCCCTTGTTCTGCAGATTCAAACTAAAGATTTCTAATTAGGTGGGGGTGGTATCAGAATAGATAGTAGACTGGGCAATTCCTATCTGTATCTCTTCTATTAATAGTGCCTTCAACACTGTCCAAGTTTCCACCATGACCCCAACCAGACCACTGGATAAGAAGAATACTTAGATGCAATAAAAGAAAGACAGGCTCAACCTACCTTGAGTTTTAACTCAAGGACCCTGCAGCTCCAAGAAGTGAGTTAGTCAACTCTGGCTTGCCTCTTGTCCTACACATCCCAATTCATGTTAGCCTCATTTTATATATTTAGTAAATATGCCATACAGAAGAATGTATTAAATAAACATGTGAAACTTATCCAGAAAACATTCTTAGAGCAAGTACAAAAACAACACTGTTAATACATTAGAACCCATATATCCTAGTCCCTTTCCCCCAAAATCACCTACATTTTGACCTGAAATCTGGTCGATCATTCCTGGCTTTTCTTTTATGACCTTCTATGTATACATACATTTCTGAAAGATACATGTTTGACTTGAACTGCCCCTGAGCTTTATGGAATCATACACTGTATACAACCTTTCTTACTTCTTACACTTAAAGCTATTTTCAAGATTCATTCATAAAGATGTTTATAGCTGTCATTCATTTTCATTACTATATAATTTATACCTTATATACTATACCATAACATGTCCAGTCATTAGCTGATAGGTATTTTGGTTATTTCCAATCTGTGACTATAATGAACAATTCTGCTATACTGTTATGTACTGTTCCTGATGAACACTTTTAAGTTCCTCTAGAGCAATGCTGTCCAATATACACATCATGAAAACCACAAGTAACTTTAAATTTTCCAGTAGCTACATTAAAAACATTTTTAAAACAGTGAAATTTTAATATTTAACCCATTACTTTATTATGCAATAATTATAAAAATCATTGAGATATTTTACATCCTTCTTATCTAAGCCTTCAAAATCCAATATTGCACATTTAAAGCAAATCTCCTTTTGGACTAATCACATTGTGAAAACTCAGTAACCACAGGTGGTTAATATTGGATAATTGGAACAATGCAACTCAAGAGCATTTTTTTTTTAAAGATTTTATTTATTTACTTGACAGAGAGCATAAGCAAGCAGGGGGAGTGGCAGGCAGAGGGAGAGAGAGGGAGAAGCAGCCTCCCCACTGAGCAAGAAGCCCAGTGTGGGGCTTGATCTCAGGGCCCTGGGATCATGACCCAAGCAGAAAGCAAATGTTTAATTGACTGAGCCACCCAGGCACCCCTCAGGAGCATAATCTTATGTACAGATGGTGAGCATAAGATACGGTTTTACATTTTTTATTTCCACACATGAATAAAGTTCTTGTTCCAATACTCCCAAACATTTGTCTGTTGTTTTAATTTTGCTCACGTGGGTTTCATGAAATATTTCACTGACATTTTAATTTGCATCTTCTTGATTAATAATGTGGAACACTTTTTCATGATTTAGTCATTTGGGCTTCATCTCCTGTGAAATGCTGGTTCATGTCTTATAATCAGTTTCTACTATATCTTTTATTGATTTGTACTCTACATTTTTAAAAATTTTCCTGAAGAAATCTCTGTGCCCAATGTGGGCCTGAACTCATGGCCCTGAGATCAAGAGCTGCATGCTCTAGCAATTTGTCCTTTATGGTTGTGTATTTTGTGTCCACTTAAGAAACCTTTCCCCGCTGAGAGATCAGGAAGATCTTTTACTATTATCCCTTCACAGCTTTTTGCTTTTGCCTTTCACTGGAATAGATCTGAATGACACTAGAAGGCAGAAAGTCTATATTTTCACTTTTTTCCCCACACAATTTTCCCAGAACTACATATTAGAAATCAAATTTTCTCCTTGATTTGTAATCCTACCTGTCATTTACCAAGTGTGCATATATGCATGCAACTCTTTTGGGACCTCCTATTCCATTTCTATGGTCCGTATCTTTAATTTGCTAAAACGAGTTATCCTGCTTTTAGGAGTGTGAGGAGTTTATCGTCCTTTACATTTTCATATAAATTTTAGAATCAGCTTATCAAATTCCTTTGAAAAAAATCTGTTGAAATACTTACTGGTATTTAGTTGACTTTTGAATTGATTTTGGGAAAATTACCCTCTTTACCACAATAGCTCTTTCAAACATGAACTTGACAGTTCTCTCGCTACTTAAATCTTTACTAACACCTTTAATTATTATAATAATCTCCTTAAAAGTCTGGCTAAAACTTTTACCTTTTCAAAGATCTACCTTCTAAAAGATCTAGCCCATGGGAGGCAGAAGGGTTCTTCAACCATATCCAGATCCCAATCCCTGTAACATGTGATTATGTTTAATAAATGCAAAAAGGAATTTGCACATGTAATTCAGATTTCTAATAAGTGACCTTAAAATTGGGAGCTTACTCTGGATTAAGCAAATAACTTTCTCCAACTAGACAAGAGATGTGGCAAAAAAAAAAAAAAAAAAAAAAAAAAATCTCAGACAAAAAGCAGGGCTCCACCAGCTGCTACTAATTTGAAGGCTGATACTGCAATCTAACCTAGAACGCAGGTGGTCTAAAGGAGTCAAGAGGCTCTAGATAATCAAAAAGGAAATGAGGGACCTCAAGTCTACATGTAGCCACAAAGAACTGAATTCTGTAAGCAATCTGAATGAACTTGGAAGTGATTCTCACATAAAACCCACAGATAAGAGCTCAGGCAGGAACACCTGGGTTTCAGTCTTATACACCTGGAGTAGAGAAACCAGCTGACTTCGCCTGTAATAATCACCTACAAAATTATATAATAAATTCATGTTAGTTCAAGCTGCCAAATATGTGATAATCTGTTATGGTAGTCATAGAAAATAAACAGATTCTTCATGACTGTTTTATACAATTAAATAAAATCTTAAAAGTCATTAAAGATTAAAAAACCTGGGATTATATCAAACTCAAAAGCTTTTTTTTGTTTTGTTTTTTGAAAGAGAGAGAGAGAGCACACATGCATGCACAAGAGTATGTGGGGGTGGGCAGAGGGAGAGGAAGGGAGAGAATCTTCAGCAGGCTCCATGGCCAGCAGTGAGACCAACATAGGACTGGACTCACAACCCTGAGATCATGACACAAGCCAAATCAAGTTAGACACTTGTCCCCACACTAAAAAGTCATCCAGGTCCCCACACTAAAAAGCTTTTATACAGCAAAGAAAACCATCAAAAAATGAAATAAAACAAAAGGGCAATCTACTAAAATGGGAGAAAATATTTGCAAATGAAAAACCAGATAAAGGGTTAATATCCAAACTGTATCAAGAACTCCTACAACCCAACACCAAAAAACCCAAACAATATGATTTAAAAATTGGCAGAAGATCTAAATAGACATTTTTCCAAAGATATTCAGAAGGCCAAGAGACATATGAAAAGGTGCTCAATGTCTCTAATCAGGGAAATGCCAAGCAAAACCACGATGAAATATCACTTCATACCAGTGAGAATATCTAGTACAAAAAGACAAGAAATAAGTGTTAGCATGGATGTGGAGAAAAGGGAGCTCTCATACACTATTGTTAAAAATGTAAATTGGTAGGGGTGCCTGAGTGGCTCAGTGGGTTAATGCCTCCCGCCTTCAGCTCAGGTCACGATCCTGGGGTCCTGGGATCGAGCCCTGCATTGGACTCTCTGCTCAGCAGGAACCTGCTTCCCTTCCTTCCTCTCTCTCTGCCTGCCTCTCTGCCTACTTGTGATCTCTGTCTGTCAAATAAAAAAATCTTAAAAAAAAAGAATGTAAATTGGTGTAGCCACTGTGGAAAACAGTATAGAGGTTCCTCAAAAAATTAAAACCAAAAATACTAATATAATCCAATAATTCCACTTCTGGGTATTTACCCAAAGAAAAGGAAAATACTAATTTGGAAACATACATATTTATTATAGCATCATTTACAGTAGACAAGATATGGCAGCAACTTCAGTGTCCATCAATAGATGCATGGATAAGTAAGACATGAGAGATATATATATACAAACACACACATATATATACACACACACACACATATATGATGGGTCATTACTTCATAAAAAATAATGAAGTCTCTGCCATTTGCAATAACATTATACTAAGTGAAATAGGTCAGAGAAAGAAATACACCATGTGATTTCACTTACATGTGAAATCTAAAAAACAGAAACAGAAATAGACTCATAAACAGAACTAGTGATTACCACAGGGGAGGGGATGAAGGGGATTAAGAGGTGCAAACTTCCAATTATAAATTACAGAAATGAAAAGTACAGCAAGGGAATATACTCAATATTGTAACAACATTGTATGGTGACAGATGGTAAATACACTTACTGTGGTAAACATTTTATAATGTGTATGATTGCCAAATCATTATGTTGTACGCCTAAAACTAGTATTTTATGTCTATCAGAGTTCAATTTTTTAAAGTTACTATTTCCAACTAACCACTATTATGTAAGAAAATCTCTGGATCTTCTTTTTTTTAAAGATTTTATTTCTTAGAGAGTGAGCGAGCGAGCATGTACCATGAACAGGGAGAGGGGGCAGAGGGAGCAGCAGACCCTACTGAGCAGGGAGCCAGACCCTGGGCTCGATACAGGACCCTGGGACCGTGATCTGAGCCTAAAACAGACCTTAACAAACTCAGCCACCCAGGTGCTCAGAGATTTTTAAAATCTCTGGATTTTAAAAAATTACCTAGAAAACTTTAAGCAATTACTATTTCTGATCACTCAACCATAAAATACTTTCAGATTTTCTACTACAATAATCGTTTTTATTTTTTTTAATTTAATTTTATTTTTTCAGTGTGCCAAGATTCATTGTTTATGCACCACACCTAGTCCTCCATATAATAATCATTTTTATTTCTTCCTTCTAGCCCTTATCTTTATTTTGGTTGTTTTTCCTTACTGGTCTAACAAAGACATCCAATATATTTGATAGATTTAACTGTGAGCATCTCTGTTTTACTCTGATTACAAGAGATTAGCTTCCACATTTCAACTTTCAGAATGTTTGTTTCGTAGGTTTTGCAAACTTTATGATACTGAAGATATTTTATTCCTCTGTTGCAAAAATAGCTCATGGATGTGTGTTGACTTTATCAAATGTATTTTTTGCATTTATTAAGGTGATCACAATCTTTTAATCTGTTCATGAGAAGTACTCTGATTTCTCAACTTTACAAGTTGATTTACAATCAATCTGCACTGCTGGAATGAAAATTTGGTTATCGTCTTTTTAAAAAATGAATTTGATTTGCTTAAAGTTTACTATATTTATACCTAGATAACCTGTAATGCTGGATTCTCATTCATATTCTCATGAATTTCTCATTAGTGTTCTCTTCAGGTTATCAGTATCAATGTTATGCTCTTCTCATAAGATACGTGAAATATTTATTTTTTGCCTACTCATTCAACAAGTATCTGAATACTTACTACTAGCTGATTTCACTGGAAATACTTGTGCATGACTAGAATTATTCCAATTTTAGAAAAACATGCTAATAAAGCCAAGTTTTCTCCAAGCTTGAAGATTTGTAAGAATGGTTTCTATCAACTTCCTTTTCCAAAAAATTTTGGTTAAGTTACCTATTTTTCTAGAAATTTTTCCATAACTAAGTGTTCAGATTATTGGTCAAAATTCCTTCTTAACTTTTTCCATAATCAGTAATTACATCCCCCTTTTACTGCAGTGAAAATAAGTACATTTCCCTCTTCTTTTTCTTCATAAATCTGAGTCTTTCCAAAGAATTAAGTGTTGGTATGATTAATTCTCTTGTGTAAGATCTAATTATTATTTACTTTCACATACTTTTATGGGGATTTATTTTGTTCATTCTTTTTTTAAACTTCTATCTTCTTGGAAGCTATAGCAGATTCTATTATTGTTCAAAGCCTGCATCCCCTAGATTAAGGGATTTTGCATATCCACCTTTCATGCATTTTGAGAATATAACATTTCCAGCCCTGTAAATTTAGCCACATCATTTGCTTTAGCCAACTGAATGTGAGGAATCACATAAAGAACATCTAAGCAGCAACTTTTCATACATTTATATACTTTAGCTCAGCCTCTTGTTCATCCCCTATTATACGAATGAATAAGCAAGTGCTATATAATAGCTGCTCTTTCAGCATGAGTCCCCTAAAATAATCTCCCCAAAATTCCTGATAGATTCTTCACTTATAATCATTACAAAAGGACTCTTTAGTACTAGTAGTGCTGTTTTCTTTTTTTTTTTTTTAATTTATTTGACAGAGCATGTGAGATCACAAGTAGGCAGAGAGAGGGGGAAGCAGACTCCCCGCTGAGCAGAGAGCCCAATGCGGGACTCGATCTCAGGAGCCCGAGATCATGACCTGAGCTCAAGGCAGAGGCTTAACCCACTGAGCCACCCAGGCATCCCAGTAGTGCTGTTTTCAAGTCTACTTTGTAAATATATTTTTATATCAATATGTAAAAAGGCTTTTTTTTAGTTATTTTTTCTTTGGGAGGTAGGTGGATAATCTTTTATAATTTTTACTTTTAATTGGAATTTAAAAACCATAACATAAAACTCACCATCCAAACCATCTTTTAAGTGTACAGTTCTGTACTGCTAAGCATATTCGCTGTTGTGCGACAGACAGCCCAACTTTTTTCATTTAGACAAACTAAAACTGTACACCAATTAACTCCCCATTTCTCCCTCTCTGGCAGCATCACCAATCTGCTTTGCTTCTATGAATTTGACCTCTTTAGTATCTTATTTATCAGTGGGATCCCACAGTGTGTCTTTGTGCTTTATTTCACTTAGTATGTCCTCAAAGACCATCCATATTGTATTATGTGACAGATTTCCTTCCTTTTTAAAAGCAGAATAATATTCCATTAAATGTATATACCACATTTTGTTTATCCATTCACCTGATGGACATTTCACTTGCTTTTTGGCTATTGTGAAATACTACTGCTAAGAACATGACTGTGCAAATGTCCTTTGTTTTTCAAGAGCAGCCATACTGTTTTCAATAGCAGTTATATTATTTTGTGTTCCTACAAACAACACATAAGGGTTCCAATTTCTCCACATCATCTACAACAACTGTTATTTTTTGGTTTTTACTTTTTATTTTGAAAGTAGCCATTCTAATGAGTGGGAAGTGATACTTCATTATGATTTTGATTTGCATTTCTCTAATGAACAGTGATGGTGAACATATTTTCATGTGTTCGTTGGACATGTGTAGATCATCTTTGGAGAGAAGTCTATTCAAGTCCTTTGCCCATTTTTTAAATGGAGTTTCTTGTTGAGTTGTTGGATTTATGTATTCAAAAATATTAACTCTATCAGATGATATGCAAATATTTTCTTCTTTCCTGTAGGTGACTTTTTCATTCTGTTGTAAGTTAACATACATAAATTTTGGATTTTCATGAATCCCAAACTGTTTTTATTACACATGCTTTTGGTGTCATATCCAAGAAATCATTGCCAAATCAAATACGAAGCTTCACCCTATATTTTCTTCTAGTTTTAGTCTTTAAATCTTTAAAAATTTTTTACATGTGATATTAAGGGGAGGGTCCAATTTTACTCTTTTCCATGTGGCTAACCAGTTTCCCCAACATGATTTTTGAGATTGCCTTCCCATCTAGTGATCTTGGCACATGAATTAAAAATCATTTTTAATGATTTCAAATGATTCAAACATACTCTATATTCTACTTCATTGTTCTAGGCCTGTCTGAATGCTCATAACACAGAGTTTTGATTACTATAGTTTTATAATATGTTTTGAAATTAAGAAACTTGTATTTCCAACTGTATTATTTTTAGATTTTTTTTTTTTTTTTGGCTCTTCAGGGTCCCGTAAGATTCTGTATCAATTTTAGCACTAATTTGCCTAATTCTGCAAAAGATGCCATTAGGATCTTTGGATTATACTGAATCTGTAGATCACTTTGGATACCACTGACTTAAAAAAATTTATGAAGATATAATTCACATATGTGTATCTAATCCAGTGTATGATTCAACTGGTTTTTACTCTAATTTTGCAATCATCATCACAATCAGTATTAAGACATTTTCATCACTCCAAAAAAGAAACACAGTATCCATTAGCAATCACTCTCTACTTCCTCCCAAGGAAATTTCCACCCAACCTAATTAAGACCCACCCTATAAAATCACCAATCTAATTTCTGTCTTCTGGACATTTCATACTAACAGAATCATACAATATGTGGTATTTAGCATAATGCTTTCAAAATGTTGCAGCATGAATCAGTAAATTCTTTTCTTTCTACTGCTAAGTAATAATTTTATATGCTTATACCACTTTTCATTTATCCATTCATCAGCTGATAATAATTTGGGTTCTTCCCACTTTCATAATGTTGCATTTAACATTTGTGTACAAATTTTTGTGTAGACATATGTTACTCTTCTTTTGTGTATATAGCTAGGAATGGAATTCCTAGGTCATAAGACAAATCTATGTTTAACCTACTGAGAACTGCCACACTAATTTCCAATGCAGTTGGGACCATTTTACATTCTAACCAGTAGTAGTCTATGAGGATTTTAATTTCTCCCCATCATTACCAAAACTGTGAATATGTATCTTTTTTATTATAGTCATCCTACTAGGTAGGAGGTGGGATCTCATAGTGATTTTGATTCTTCATTCCTCTGGTAGCTAATGAGATCAACAAATTTTCCATGGACTTCTTAGCCAATTGTGTATCTTCTCTGGAAAAGAAGTCTATTCAGATTCTGTGCTCATTTTCTATCTTTTTATTATTGAATTATGAGAGTTCTGTATTACAAATATAAGTCCTTTATTAAAAACATGATCTGCGGGCGCCTGGGTGGTTCAGAGGTTAAAGCCTCTGCCTTCGGCTCAGGTCATGGTCTCAGGGTCCTGGGATCGAGTCCCACATTGGGCTCTCTGCTCAGCGGGGAGCCTGCCTCCTCCTCCATTCTCTCTCTGCCTGCCTCTCTGCCTGCTTGTGATCTGTCAAGTAAATAAAATAAAAATAAAAATAAAAAAAACATGATCTGCAATCATTTTCTCCTAATCTTGTTTTTCAGTGTTTTTATAGCACTTTTAGCTTCACAGCAAAATTATGTGAAAAGTACAGACTCCCCACTATCAACATTCTGCACCAACTGTTTATGTTTGCTACAATTAGTGGGTCTATGCTGAAACCTCATAATCACCTAAAGTCCATAGTTTCATTCTTGGTATTTATATCCTATGGGTTTTGATACGTGTATAAAGACATGTACTCACCATTATACTATCATACAGAAAAGTTTAACTGCCCTAAAAAACTTCTCTGTTCTGCCTATTCATTTATTCCTCCCCCAAACCCTGGCAATCACTGATATTTCTACTAGCTCCATATTTTTCCTTCCCCAGAATCTCAAATATTTAGAAGCATACACTAAGTATGTAGCCTTTTCAGATTGGAGTCTTTCACTTCGTAATATGCATTTAAGATTCCTCCACTGATTCCTCATTTCTTTTCAGCACTGCATAATGTTCCATTATCTGGATATACCACAGTTTATCCATTCATCTGCTGAAGGGTATCTTGGTTGCTTCTAAATTTCAGCAATTATGAATAAAGCTACTATAAACAACATATGCAGATTTTTTAAAGGAAACTCCACCTTCACACTGGGGCTCAGACTCACAACCACAAAATCAAGAGTCACATGCTCTACCAACTGAGCCTATCAGTCACCCCAATATATGCAGATTTTTGTGTGGCTGTTAAATTTTCAGTTCCTTTGGATAAGTACCAAGGAAGGTGATTACTAGATAGTATGATAAGAGTATGTTTAGTTTTTCAAGAAACAAACTGTCTCCCAAAGTGGCTATACAATTTGCATTCCCAACAGGAATGAGAGTGCCTATTGTTCCACATCCTCATCAGCATTTGTTGTTTCCAGGGTTGTGGATTTTGACCATTATAACACGTGTGTTGTAGTACCTCACTGTTTAATTTGCATTTCTTAGTATATGTTTATTCACCAACTGTCTAACTTTCTTTGGTAAGGTGCCTGTTCAGATCTTTGGCCCATTTTTTTTTTTAAAGATATTTTCATTCATTTGACAGACAGAGATCACAAGTAGGTAGAGAGAGAGAGGAAGAGAAGCAGGCTTCCCGCTGAGCAGAGAGCCCAATGCGGGGCCCGATCCCAGGACCCCGGGACCATGACCTAAGCCGAAGGCAGAGGACCCAACCCACTGAGCCACCCAGGCGCCCCTTTAGCCCATTTTTTAATCAGGTTGTTTTCACATTAAGTTTTAAGATTTCTTTTAATATTTTAGACAACAGTCCACTATGTGTCTTCTTTTTAAGATTTTAATCATTTGACATACAGTAAGAGAGGGAATACAAGCAAGGGGAGCAGGAGAGGGAGAAGCAGGTTTCCCACTGAGCAGGGACCCCAACACTTAATCCCAGGACCCCAGGATCACAACCAGAGCCAAAGACAAATGCCTAATGACTGAGCCACCCAGGCACCGCAGTCCATTTTGTGTCTTTTGCAGGTATTTTCTTCCAGTGTGTGGTATGTCTTCTCATTGCGGGCAATGTTTCCAGAGCAGAAGTTTTTCATTTTAAGGAAGTCTGACTTAATTTCTTCCTTCATGGATCATGCTTTTGGAGTTGTATCTAAAAAGTTATCAACCAGGGGCATCTGGGTGGCTCCGCTGGTTGAGTGTATGACTCCTGATTTCAGCTCAGCCTGTGATCTCAGGGTAGTGGGACTGAGCCCCACCTCAGGCTCAGCATAGGGTCAGCTTGGGATTTTTCTCTCTCCCTCTACTTCTGTTCCTTTCCCAACTCACATGTGCATGCACTCTCTCTCACTCAAAAATAAAATTTTATTTCTTTTAAAGATTTTATTTTTTTAAAACAAAAATTTTTTTTTAAGATTTTATTTATGAGACAAAGAATGAGAGAGAGAGATAACACGAGCGGGAGGAGGAACAGAAGGAGAGGAAGAAGCAGACTCCAGGCTGAGCAGGAAGCCCAATGTGGGGCTAGATCCCCGGTCTCCAGGATCATGACCCGAGCGAAGGCAGCCACTTAACTGATGAGCAACCCAGGCACCCCTATTTTATTTATTGAGAAAAAGGGAGAGAGAAAGAGTACAAGCAGGGGGTAAGGGCAGAGGAGAGGGAGAAGCAGGCTCCCCACTGAACATGGAGCCCAGTGTGGAGCTCGATCCCACAGGACCTGAGCCAAAGGCAGATACTTAACCAACTGAGCCACTCAAATGCCCCAACATTAAGTAAAAATTTTTTAAAAAGTCATCAACCAACCCAAGATCAAATACATTTTTCTCTGTCTTCTAGAAGTTTCAGGTCTGATCCACTTGGATTACTTTTTATGAGAACATATAGGATCTGTGCCTAGAATAATTTTTTTGCATGTGGGTGTCAAGTTGTTCCATCACCATTTGTTAAAAAGACTGTATTTTCTCCCTTGTATTGCCTTTGCTCCTTTGTCAGTTTACTGAATTATTGGAAGTCTTTTTCTGGGCTCTCTATTGTGTTCCATTGATCTCTTTGTCTATTCTTTTACCACTAACGCATTGCCTTGATCACTGTAGTTTTATAGTACTCTTGAAGTCAGGAAACCTCAGTTCTCTGACTATTCTCCTTCAATATTATGCTGGCAACTCTGGTGTTCTGACTCTCTGTATAAATTTTACAACCAGTTGGTTAATAACCACAAAATAAATTCCTGGAATCTTGAATGGGACTTCATTCAATCTACAGATCAACTTGGGAAAAACTAATAATACTGTGTCTTCCTATCTCATTTAGTAATTCTTTAATTTCTTTCATAAGAGTTGTCATATTACTCACATAGATTTCCTACATATTTAATTAGCTACACACCTCATTATTTCACTTTGGGGAAGCAGTGCTAATGTAAATGCATTACTTTTTGTTTTTTAAATTTCCCTATCATTTTCTTCATGGTGCCCTCTAAAGGACAAGATTTAAAAAATTTTTTATGATATCCAATTTTTTTTGTTGTTGTACCTTGTGCTATTGGTGTCATATAAGAAACCACTGTCAAATACAAAGTCATGAAGATTTTATGTTTCCTTGCAATCCCTGTATAGTTTTTGTTCTTATATTTAATGTTTAATTCAAATGAGTTCATTTTTTTGTACACTGTGAGTTAGGGTGGCATTTAATATATTCTTTTGCATATGGATATCTACTTGTCTTGTCCCAAGACAACTTCTTAAGAAGACTATTCTTTCCCTATTGAATGAATGCTTTAGGCACTTTTGCCAGAAGTCAGTTGAACATAGATGTGTTTATTTCTTGACTTTCAAATCCCTTCCATTGACCTGTTTATCTATGCTCTTCCTGTAGCAACACTGTTTTAACATAAGGACTGTATATGAATTCTTCAACTTTGTTCTTTCTCCAGATTGTTTTGGCTATTCTGGGTCCCTTGAATTTCAATATGAATTTTATATCATCTCATCAATTTCTGCAAAGAAGCCAGTTAAGATATTGATAAGGATTATGTTAAATCTACAGACTGATTTTGGTTGCTTACTACTTTATGGTGTATGCTCCCTTATCTTTTTGACATCACATGTAAATAACATAACTGATTTTATTTACACAAAGTCTGATGATATTTATTATTTTTGCTATCTAAACATTTAGGTTGAAATCTACCACTTTAGGGGTGCCTGGGTTAGGGTCAGTTAAGCGTCTGACTCGGTTTTAGCTCAGGTCATGATCTCAGGGTCATGAGATCAGGCCCTTAACTGGGCTCCACACTCAGCGTGGAGTCTGCTTGAGATTCTCTCCCTTTGCCTTCTTTCTGGCCCTTCCCCCAGCTTGCTGCTCCCACACTCTCTCTCAGATAGGTAGATAGATAGATGGATAAATAAATAAACAAACCTACCACTTTATCTTTGTGCTGGGAGACCCTTTCTTATTCTACATTTTCCTTTCTTCCAGTTTCACAGTTATTTACTCTAATTTTATTTCTGAATGGGTATCCTTCACACTGCAACATAAAAACTTTAAAAACTAATCAGCATCTTTTCTCTAGATACAAACGTACCCTTAAATATTAATTTAATTGCTCTCTCCAAGTTTGTGTTGTTATGTTTAATCCATAAGACACTATTTTATACGGTTAATGTTTAGATTTATTCACATCTCTCTCACTTTGCTCTGCAGTCCTTTCTATATACTTGGCATCAGAAACCATTTATTTCACCTCTGCAATTTCCTTTAATGAGGCTTTCCTAAGTTACAATTTCTCTCATTATATTTCACCCTTTTACACTTTTGCAAGGCATACAATTATAGATTGACAGTTATTTCCCTTGGTATAGTAATACTACCACTCCAGTGTCTGTTGCAGTCAACTGTTTACTGTTGGAAAGTCAGCTGTTCACTCACCTACCTTTAAATGTAATCTGCCTTTTTTCCCCTGGCTGCTCTACTCTGATCTCTCTCCTCAATTCAGAAAAAGTCCCAGCTATTACCTCTTAAAATAATGATTTTGCCCCATTTTTCCTAACCTTTCCTTCTGAAATTCTTATTAAACGTCTATTTTAGGCCATTTTTATCACTCAGTATTCCACATTTCCTGCTTTTTTAAACTTTTCAGAAATGAAAAGCTATAAAATAAAATCCAGGTGTTAATTTTACAACTTGATTTGAAATGTAGTAAATAATAGCAAAGACTCTTCAGAACATCGTTACATATACTTTCATAAAATATTCTCTTTGCCTCTCTGTGCTGATTTCTGAGTAGTTTCTTGTAAACTCTTCCAATTTACTGATTCTCTAATTTTATCTAATCTGCCATTAATCCCCTTAATTGATTGTGTTAATTTTAACCGTAACTATTTTTACTTGCAAAAATTAGAGGACTGTTGCTGTTTAGTCTTCTTCCCTGCACAAATTATTTCTTTAAACACAGTTAACAGTTATTCCACATTCTGTTTAGTAATTCCGTTATCTAAACTATTTTAGGGTATGGTCTTGCTCATTCTCACATGTGGTAGAGCACATTTCCTTGTTTGATTATTAATTCTGTGAGTTACTCACATTCCTTTTAAGAAAATTTGAGTAAATTATTCAAGGTCTAGATTAAAAGTGAATGTCCTCAAAAAGGAGCTATGTTGGCTTCTGCTAGGTTTCTGAGAAGTTAACAGGTCATGACCACTTTAAATTCATGACTAGTGGTTACATATCTAGATGCTAGCAATTTAAGTTGCATGATTATAAATTCTAAGCCTTTTTTTTTTTTCTTCTTAGTCTATTCAGCACAACTAGGGAAATTTCTCTGTAGTACTCTAAAGCAGTAGGTAAGAAAGCAAGTTCTCTTTTACTGTATTTCTTTTAGGTGCCAATTTAATAGACAACTTCCTAGAATCCCCAACTTTGCTGAGCTCTAGTTTTGTCTTCTTCCCCTTTATTTTAGGGGGCTTTTGGAACACTGTATTCCTCAAATTCCAATGGTCTCCAGGGCAACACTGGGTTCAATACTCCACACTTCTTTTGGTTTTATTCTGGTAATAACTTACTTTGCCAATCTTCAGGATTTTAAGATGTTTTCTCATCTACTAAAAGGCCATTTGAGTTGTTTTCAACATTAAGACCATGGGAGAAACAGAAAGCCTATATACTCAGTCTAGTGCAGTTCAATATAACTTCTGGATCCAGCAAAAAATCCTTTTTCGCAAAGTCACAAAAGATAATTAAACTACCCTATCAATTTGGCATTCTTTTCATTTATACCTAACTCAATCTGTCCAGTTCCTCTTGAAGTTGGTTTTGGGCTTCTACAGCACCACTTCTTATTATAACTCCTAAATGATGATTCCTCAGGGCTCAGATCTGGGTTTTCTTATTTCAACATTTCCTCTGCTACCAAGTTACCTAATTATCAATACCCATCTCCTAGACTACTTTAATAGCTTTCCAAGTGGATTTCTTCTGCCACTCTTGTACCTATCTAATCCATTCTCCACCATAATAACCAGAGTTATATTTTAAAAGCAAAAATTAGGGTGGCTCAGTTGGTTAAGCATCTGACTCTTGGTTTTGGCTCAAGTCATGATTTTAGGGTCATGATATGGAGCCCCATGTCTGGCTCTACACTCAGCACGGAGTCTGCTGGAGATTTTCTTTCCCTCCCTCCCTCTGCTCCTCACCCTGCTCACTCTTCAAAATAACATCTTAAAAAATAAATAAATAAATAAAAATAAAAATTAGATTTAGCCCTTTTGCTTGTATAAAACCTCCAAGGTACTTTACTTGAACTTTAGATAAATTCCAGGCTATTTAACATAGCCCACAAAACAATGTATGATTAGACTTCGGCCTATATACTGCCATAACTGTCCTCTTATATAATACTATAAACAAATGGACTTGTTTTTCAGTTCTTAAAATACACCAAATTCTTTCTTCCTCAGATCCTTGCCACTTGTTGTTTCTTCTTCCTAGAATATGGTTTACCTGGTCTTTGCAGGGTTTAATTTTCCTCAGATTTCAGATCACACTATAACTGTGACTTTCCTCACAGGCATTCATTCCCTGACAACCCAACCCAGTAGCGTCCTGTTCCTTTCCTTTAGCACATTATAATTTGTGATTTGTGATTAAGTATTTATTATGGGTTTATTTTAATGTCTGTCCTCCCAATTATTTGTAAGAACCAGGCAGGCAGAGACCCTACTGTCATCTTCCCATTCCATGCCCAGGACCTAGCACAGTGTCTGGCTCACAGTGGGAGTTTAACAAATATACATTAAATCATTGTTTCCTTTCCCTTTAAGCAGACCCACAGGAAAGTACAATTCTAATCAGAAATTACATGTGGAGCACAGAATTAGAAACAAGGGAAATAAGGCAGGTGATAAGAATGTACATATGGATCAGGTTAAAATACAACAACTTATGAACAGACCATATGGTTAAGAGTCATATAGCAAAGATTAATTTACCCTAATACTTCATGGTTAAGTGGGCAGATGCTGTTTTTTTGTGTTTTGTTTTGTTTTTTTAAGATTTTATTTATTTATTTGACAGACAGAGATCACAAGTAGGCAGAGAGGCAGGCAGAGAGAGAGGAGGAAGCAGGCTCCCTGCTGAGCAGAGAGCCTGATGCAGGGCTCAATCCCAGGACCCTGGGATCATGACCTGAGCCGAAGGCAGAGGCTTTAACCCACTGAGCCACCCAGGTGCCCCCAGATGCTGGTTTTTAATTAACTCAATACATGGCTTTCCTTATTGTTGTCTATATTTTAATTAAAGCAAATAATCACCTACAAATACGTTTCTCAAGGTGACCTGAAAGTTCATTATTTGGAACTCAAAAAATTTCCCCATAGAAGCAATATTATATAAAGTGGTTAACTTTTCTTTGGTTCATAATGTTTAATCCATAATTCATTTATCCATTTAACAAATATGAATTGAACACTACTATGTGCCAGGAACTGTTACAGCAGTGGAGATACAGTAGTGTACAAAATTAGGCAAAAATTACTATCTTCATAGATATTATATCCATGTGATCAAAACAGAAAAGAAGTGCAATATACAGAATGGTAGATGGTGAAGAACAAAGCAGGGTAAAGAGACATGAAATGGAAGGAATGTAATTTTAACCTATTATTAATTAAATTTATTTCTAGCTCTTTCTGTTTCAAAAGGATTTAAGGTAGAGATTACTTATAGAACCTAAGTATCACAAACAAAGTAACAAAGCTTAGACAAGGAAAGATTTTAAACCTTGAAACTATAAAAACATACTTCCTTTTCACAGTAGGACAGAGAGGCTCTTAAGTCACAGATAAGCTACAATAACCTGATGCATGATCTCCAAAAAGGCAATGGCTAGAGAAGGTAAGGGGTTGAATACACTGATGGAAATACCAGAAAGAAAAAGAAATGAAGAGCCAAGAAGGAAAGTACACTTCTTGTTAATGATACGAACCTCCATGGACAGCTAGTCCCTTCTATTCAGTCACTAGCTGGCAGACTTTTCTTCCTACAACTATAAATATTTCTGACCAAGATCATTCTCCTATTTGGCATAGTACAGTTATGCAACTTTTCCCTCATTATTCTATTCAAAAACATGTAACTTTTTTTTGGCAGAAAAAGATCCCTTTAATCCCTATCTTTACCATTAAAATTTCTATCAAAGGAATGCAGATAGCCAGTAGATCACTCTGGTTCTCTCATATTTTACCTTAATAACTAGGATAGGTATCAGATGTGGGGTGAAATTCAAGAAGATAAAAAATTGGATCAAGGTTTCAAAGAGCACCCCTAGTACCACAACAATGATTATATAACGAAAGACAATCAGCCATTTTAATCTTCTATCCTTGTCCACAACCATTTCTACTACCATAAAGCATGCACCACAGACTGAGAGAACAATGGAATGGAGCAACAAAAGCCACCCTTCTCTAAAGCCCTACTCATTTAGCTGGGGTGATTATAGGCCAGGGTAAGGAATGAGCATATAAACTAAGCTTGTCCGTACCGTCAGGTTTTTTTCTTCTTCTTAGAAAGAGCCTCCTTATTATTTTCACCGAAAAAAGGGTTTTAGTAAATGAGTGCTAATTTTTTGTAATTATTCATTGCATTGTCATTTTAATAAAATTATTTCTCAGGTTGTTAATATCAGACATTTTCTGGGAATTTTTCAAAATTAAATTTATTTATACCAAATTTAATAAAATAAAGCCTCAAGTTTAAGAAAATACAAGGAGCAACACATACTAAAAAAATAGTATCAGCAGAAATGTTAGCCAGAAAATATTACCTTTATGGCTGTGTGTTTGTTTTCATCTTCCTCCATCCATAGATCCTGTTCATAGTAATATAAGCCATCATTAATTACTTTAGCAAGTTCAGATGTAATTTTTGCCCGCGACATGTGGTTGCCAGTTCGATCTCCTCCAGGATGTTTTCTCATGTAAGGTGGTGTCTGAGTTACAATCAAAATCTTGTTTAAATCCTGGTCATCAATTTCATAATCTGAATCATTATCAGACCAATCAGTAAATGTGTTTTTTCGCCCTTCTATTTGTTCTATCTCTTCATCAAATAAAAAATCAAGTTCTTCTTGCTCTTGTTCATCTGAAGGATATAGCTGATTTGATGCCTCTCCAGGTAGAGATGATGATTCCTGAAGGAAGAAAATGGTATTTCATATACAAACTTTTGTATCATTTAAAAAATAAAAATCACATAATAATGTTACAAGTTAGTAATATGAAGCCTGTATGCTCAGCAACTAGTTAGCAAGCAAATTATAAAAGAAAATCAAGCTAGTATTATTCTGGCCCAATAAATAGATGAATTTGCTAAACACTAAGTTTAATGCTAAACAAAAACACAAAATTGAGTAAAAGGAGGGTTAAAGACTTCTTTAGAGTAAGAATGGTGCCCAGCTCATCCATTATAGAATACCAACTCATTTTACAGATAAGGGGAAAAAAAGGCTTAGAGATATGAAGTTAATTTGTCCAGAATTTCAGAATTCGTCAAGACTAGAACAATCAAGGTTTTCTGACTTCCAAAATCAGTGATCTTCCTAGTCTGAATCCTTGCAATATTAATGCCATTAGCTAGCTTTCCTAGCTAATCCCTCTGTTCACTCTCCCCCCCTCACTCACTATGGCCAGGTTTTCTTATTAAATTTACCCTAACATGCACTAAACTATTGAACTTTGCCCTCCCTGAAAAAAAAATTAAGAGTGCTTCCTATTGGGTGACATAACAAGTACAAAACTTTAGATCCTAGATCTTCTAAAATCTAACTTAGTCTAGATTTCCAAAACTCTCAACACAATAGACTGTGTCAATGTCATTTTCCAATGTCACCCTTTGACCAATCCTTATCATTCGGTAAATGCTCTCTCCTCTGCCTAGAATAAAAAAATCCCTCTCTCTCAGAATTCCTATTAATGTAGTACATATTTATTCAATCAATAATTAATCTGGGTCCTCACTGTGAGCCAGGCACTGTTCAAGGAAAGGATATACAATAATAATAACTCTGTCCGGACACAGCTAAAATTCTACTAAATAGAAGGCATTCCATGATGTTTTTACTAAAAAAGTAAATAAAAATAAGTTTTAACACACTGTGAATATATTTAAAAATGAAAACTATATACCTTATTATTCACATCTGCAAGTACATGAAAAAAGTCTGAGAATAAACACCAAACTGTTAATAATGGTAAAACCAGGAGAGATTCTCTTACTTTTTACTTTATGTCAGTTATATTTAAATTTGTTTTAAACATAAAATTTTTTAATTTGTAAGGAAGAGAGAAGAGATTTGGGGTTGAAGAGGACTTGACTGAGCATACTTACTTGTAGTAATGATTTGCAGTAATGAAAAAAATTAATTCATGCCAATATGAAAACAAGTATTATACTACCAGAGAATCGGAAATTGTTCTGACTTTCTGGAAAGCAGAAAGCAAATGGGATTGTATCGATAATAAACAAGACTAGAGGAAACAGCAACCTAGAGCCTATATAAAGACTAACAACTGGTTCCACTGGCATCCTAAAAAGTTTTGAGACGGTAAGCACGATGAGCAGGAATGGACTATGTGACAGCCATCAAAAGGGGTATTTGGGAAACAAACTACAGGATACAGATAGAACAGTCAGTCCCACACTCTTATCTGAGAATATGAAGCTATAATATCTGTTCCCAACTTAAAGCCCAAGAATTGCTTTCTAAACAAAATGAAAGACTTGCCAAGAGAGGGCCCATGTCCATGGAGCTGGACAGAGGATGAACATATCCCAGTATTATTATTCTAAACTTCTAACAATAAAAAAAAAAAAAAAAAAAAAAAAAGCTGGGGGAAGAAAGAGAAGGTAATTTTGCCAATGAATAAAGTATACTAAGAAACTCTACTTCCCAGAGAAAAGTACTGATTTTATCAACTCTGAAGACCCAGAACTAGCACGACTATCCTCTGTCAAGGTGTAAAAGTCTAGTAAGACCCTCACACTTAACCAAGAGTGTGCACAATCATACCTCACATTCAGGAGAAAGTCTTTCTGGATGAGCAGATCTACAAGGCCACAAAAGAAGTCTCTACCAACTTATCAATAACTAATATAAACCATCAACTAAAGATCACATTTAAGAAATAATCATCACCCTAAAAGAGGAAGACTTAAAAAAAAAAACTGATGGAAATAACAGAAACATAATCTTTTTTAAATCCCCAATTCCAGAAAAAACAGTAGCTAGATGATCAATTCAGAGAGCCCCAGGGGGCCCAACATTTGATAAAAAGGAATACCAGAAGTTGAAAAAAAAGAGAAACATAATTTTCCCAAAATAATGGACATGAATACACAGCACAGTAAATAAAAGCAGACCAACTCCAGAGTGTATCATCTGAAATTTCAATGGTGGGGATTAAGAATCTTAAAACCTCAATAAAAACAAAATCACTTGATACAAAATATCTAAAGGGACTAAATTTCGTAAGGAAAAAAACTGACCAAAATGACAGTGGAAAAAATGCTTTTAGATTTCTAAAGAAATTTATCTCTGAACAAGCCATACCCACTCTAGAATGTATATTTTTAAAAGATCATTTTTTAAAAAAGTATGTTGGTAATGTTGTCATTAAGTAACCTACCTCAGGAGGTATCACTGAAATATCTAGGCCCCCAGAACCTACAGTCAGCTTTCTTCCAAGCCAGATCCTCACTCTGTAATATCAGAATACATTTCAGATCTTACTAATGGCACCAAGATTCTTTGGCCATAAAACTGAAGGCCCTAGATTTTACACCATTCTTTTTCCACTATTAAAACCAGATTCCATTACCAACTTGCTGGCCCTGTACATCAGAATCTAGTACTTACCCTTCCAAAAATTTCTTTTTTTAAACCAACTCATAAAGATGCCATCAATTTTAACAGGAACCATTATTTTTATTTTATTTTTTTAAATTAGCAAAATTTTGCTTTATTCATTAGCATATTTTCTGAATCTAAGCCCCTTTAAGAAAAATAAATCCATTTTAGAGAGTTTTAAGTTGCTTGGCACCTCTCTAACTAGTCTTTGCAGTAGTTTCTGGCATGTATAAGAAACGTGCCAGTTCCTATAAGGCAAAAAAATTTTTTTTTTATTTGGGTATAGTTGACACACAACGTTGCATTAGTTTCAGGTGTACAACATATCCATTAAAGTTTTATGTTATGCCTGCTCCCAGGTGTAGCAACCATCTGTCACCATACAATGCTATTACAATATCACTGGCTATATTCTCCATGCTGTGCTTTTTATTACTGTGATTTATTCATTGCATAACTGGAAGCCTGTATCTCCCTCCCCCTTCACCCACTTTTGTCTTACTCCCGCCCCCCCTTCCTTCTGGCAACCACTAGTTTTTTTCTCTGTATTTACAGGCCTTTTTTTGTTGTTGTTTACTCATTTGCTTTTTTAGATTCCATATCAGTGAAATCCTATAGTATTTGCCTTTTTAATTCTGACTTATTTCACTTAGCATAATAACCTCTAGTCCGACCCATGTGGTCACAAGTGGCACAATCTCATCCTGTTTTATGGGCAATATTCCACTGTATATGTATACAATATCTTGGTTGCTCCCACATCTTGGCTATTGTAAATAATACTTCAACAGACATAGAAGTGCATATCTTTTTGAATTAGTATTTTCATTTTCTTTGAATAAATATTCACTAGTGGAATTATCAGATATGATCATTTCTATTTTTAAATTTTCAAGGAAACTCTGTACTATCTCCCACAGTGGCTGTTATCAGTTTACTTCCCCACCAACAGCATACAAGGGAAGAACCATTATTTTAAAAGAATATTGAAATGTGGAGATATTTTAAAGTGCAAGAAAAAATTTAGACCTTAGAATAAATAAAATACTACACAAATCTTTGTCAGTGATCCAGGACACTATCCTTTTGTGTGGTTTTGTTTTGTGTGTGTGTCTGTCTGTGTGTTTTCAAGAGACTATCCTTATCCACCCTACCTGTACAGGGATGTTACCTGCCATGATAAATATAGAAATTAATCAGGAACTTTAGAAAATCTTGTCTTAAGAAGGCAGATTTAGAATTTTTTTTTAAAGATATTTATTTATTTTTTAGAGAGTGAGCGAGCATGTGCAAGCACACAATCTGGGGGAGAAGCAGAGAGCGAGTGAGAGGGAAGCAGAGATAATCTCAAGCAGACTCTGTGCTGAACACAGATCCCCATATGGGGCTGGGTCTTGCCACCCTGAGTCAAAACCAAGAGTTGGATGCTAAACCAACTGAGCCACCCAGGCACCCCTAGAAAGCCACTTTAGGTTTTTAATATATGTGCTGCTGAAGCGAGCACTGCTTTAGGTTTTTAAGATGTCCCCTGAGGTGGGTGGGGGCAGAACCACCTCTTTCAACATTTAAATATGCTATGTTTAACCCCCACGGCTAATTAAAAAGTTAACTCTTGATGAGGGTTTTTCAAACTCAACACTATTGACATGTTAGGCTAGAGAATTCTTTGGGGTTTTTTTTTGGGGGGGGGGCGGTTTGCACTGTAGGATGTTTAGCAGCATGTTTAGCTTCCACTCACAAGATGTAATAGTGTAATAGCAGTCTCCCAATTTTAACCAAAAATGTCTCCAGACATTGCCAAATATCCCGATGAAACAAAATTTCATCACTCCCTCATCCCCCCAGTGGAGAACCACTCTTTAATCCCTTCATGCTTCTTCATACCTTGATGGTAAGGATAAAGAGCCTTGTTCATAATAATCTTCAATACGATAGCCTTCTTTATCCTTCCCCATTCTAGGTCCTATTATTTTTAATGACCTTCTCCTTACAGAACTTACCTTCAATATTTGAATCATTTGAGTAACATTTGAGATAATTATACATTCACATACAGTTACAAGAAATCTTACGTATTTTTTTTTACTTAGTTTCTCCCAATAGTAACATCTTGTGAAAAGTATAGCAAAATATCACAAACAAGATACACACTGAAATAACCTATTAATCTTACTCAGATTTCTCCAGCTTTATTTGTACTCATTTTATTTATGGCTTAGATTAGAGCAATTTTTATCACAGTTGAAATTTTTTGTATCCAACCATGAGTCAAAACTATAGTAGCACTTCTAACATCAAGGATCTCTTCTGCTGTTTCATAACCACACATCCCACTCCCTCATGTGCCCAAAGAAATCAATTCTCTTTTCCTTTCTTACTGTACACAAAATCACCAAAAACACATATATACCTAATCTGTACCCTTTATAAATAATTACAGGTCATAAATAATAAGGTTAAGGGGCGCCTGGGTGGCTCAGTGGGTTAAAGCCTCTGCCTTCGGCTCAGGTCATGATCCCAGGCTCCTGGGATCGAGCCTCGCATCTGGCTTTCAGCTCAGTGGGGAGCCTGCTTCCTCCTCTTTCTCTCTGCCTGCCTCTGCCTACTTGTGATCTCTTTCTGTCAAATAAATAAATAAAATCTTTTAAAAAAATAAAATAAAATAAAAATAAATAATAAGGTTAAAATATAAATTCACAGTTTAGAAAAATTGTGTCAGCTTTTAAAAAATTATTCAAATTCAGTCACAAGTTAAAAGACCACATCAAAATATTCTTAATCATATTTAGAAAGAGAAGCCAAGTTTTTAAAATGGACACAATATAACTTATTTTCAACTACTGAGTAAGCCTTTTTACTTATAGCCAAATTTTACAATTTTTTAAACATTTCCAAATTTTACATATTTATTTGACAAAATATACTGGCCTTACAATCAACCCAGGAATGTACTACACTTCACTTGGGTTTATAACAATTTACCTTCAATTTCACTGGAGATGGACGATGTCTCTTTTTAACTTCTATCCAAGGTTCTGAATCCAAGTCAGGCAAACTGGTAGACAAACCTCTAGACATTGCTTGAAGATTACTTGTTTCAGTATTTTTCTTTGGGTTCAGTGGATTTCCAATTCTTGGAGAATTTGGGGCAGACTCTAAAATTTTAAGTTAGTACTTAATTAAAATAATGGTTTTCTTAATTATAAAACACTTCTTTTTCTTTACTTGGGCTGGATTTTTTTTTTCCAGAAAAACATGATAAATCAAATCTCAATTACAATTTTTCCAATGACTGATTTTCAAACCTGAAAAGATGTAAAATGTATTTGAGTGAAGCCAATGAATAATAGATAAAAGAAATGTCATCAACCCTTACACAGATCACATTCACTCAAACATCTCAAGCATATCAATTGAGTTACTAATTGTGATAATTCATTTAATTTAGGGATCAATTCCCAGTGCAATCTTAAAATTTATCAATTATGAAATGAAATTATGGAATCTCAAATGCTATTAAGCTGGAGTAAATGCATATTTTATTCAAGGCAGTATCAGTCCTTCACTATTCTGCTATAATCTATAGCAAGGGAGTCATTATTCACACTTCACATTTCCTTTGCTTAATGAATTTTACCTAAACGCAGTGTGCCCACTTAGCTCATATAAGTTACTGTAAGGAGTAGAATGTCACATCATTAAAGTGCAAATTTAAAACATTTTAAAACTGGTAATAAAATTTAATACATTTTAAAACTCTGTTGTAATTAAAAATGCTTTCTTCCATACTATCCCTTAATCAAAATAATCACGTGCTTTATAAATAAAATCCTAATTGATACCTTTACAAATCTTTTTCTAAAAATTCAAAAGAATGCTTATTTTAAGTTATAATGCAATATGTATTTCCTTTGGACAAAGAGTTTTACATATAAATTTATACCCTAAAATTCTAAATATTGTTTAATTTAGTCCCCAAAAGCCAATTACTTGAAAATATTGCAAAGTTGAATATTACATGGAGAAAGCTGAAATAAATGAACAGCAACAATTCTTTTATTTACTAAATGAAAATGCAAAGGCACATTCCAGGACTTTGGGTTTGAGAAGAATATTCCAAGATTTTACTTTCATCTACTACGTGCTAGACTCAAATAAGAGTTATTATCCTTTCCATGAACACATATTAGATCCAGGATTCAAATATCAAATTATATTACTTTTTTTTAGAAGTAAATTCCTTCATAATGGAAAAGACTCTAAAACTGCATTGTTGAGTATATAGCCCCTAATCATATGGAGCTACTGAGCACTTAAAACATGGGTAGTCCTAGAATGTGCTAATAAGTGTAAGGTCCATACCAGATTTCAAAGTCTTGGTACAAAATATCCAAAAAGGTAAAATGGATCTGTAGTTTTTATATTAATGTTATAATATTTAGGCATATTAAAATATTTTAAATGTTATTAAAATTAATTTCATTTTTTAGGCTATTAAAATTGTTAGGATTACATGTATAGCAAACATTATATTTCCATTTGACATTTGATGCTTACAACTTTAATTAATGGTACATATATCATCAATTGATCCATAGAGGTAATATAGATGAAATGCTACATTTGGACTGCAAGTATTGATATTAAAGTTATAGGAATGGGAACACATTTTATAGCAGAGAATCTTATTTCTAATACTATAAATCACCTATGCTCATGCAGTGAATAAAGTTTTAAAAACAGACTAAGAACCACCACCCTAGCAACTGTGAGAATTAACTAAATTACTATCATGTATAAATGATTAGAATAGCACCTAGCACATGGTAGGGAAATCAGTTAACTACTATTTTTAACACAGAAATATATTTAAACACCTACTTAAGTTTATTATATAATCATCTCTAAATGCTCGCTAAGCTTGAATGTTTCTATCATGAAGTCAAGTGTTTCATTATACCCACAACACGTACTTACAAATTAAATATCAAAATACCAAAGAATTTGGGTAAGACAAGTAAATTTAGAATAGTCTGAGTTTTTAAAGGGAAATGTTCACCTTATAATTACCTACACATACGCTTTATGTGATTTGTTTTCTTTTACAATGAAAAGATTTCAAACATTATGTAGGTAAATTTTAAAGGTAACAGTAAATCCCTCATCTTCCAAGAACCAGTAAGTCTGAATATTACTTGGATGACTTGTCATTAAACTTATAGAGATAAAAAAATCAGACACATACTTTGACACTTTATAGGTTCTAATTTGTAAGAACAGAGAAAAAAATTTATCTTTGCTGTTTTAATTGAAAAATTATCAACATCACTCTCCAGAGGTAAATCACCCTATATATTCCATGATTATCTAGTTTGACTTCTTTATCCACCCTGAATGTGGGTTGTTACATAGATTGCTTTAAAAGGGTTATATACTTTCAAAAGGGTTATATACTTTATGTAGCTTATTCAGGAATACTTCTGCAACTTTCCAAAGGAAATCCCACAGCTTATTCAAAAATCATTAGAGATCCTCCTACACATTTTTCAAAAAGCCAAAACCACAACAAAAACCCCCAAGATGGTCAGGTACCCAACCCTCTCAATTTTGATGAATGAAATCTTTTACTTAAGAGTTGATAGTGCAATACTATATCCATTGAACTGCAAAACCTAAATTTTAAAATTAACATCTTACCATTCCCATAATCAACATTTTCTGGTGCATTGAGGTCCTCTGTTCAGTGCAAAGGCGAACTCATGTTACACAATTCAACCTCCATAGAGGGAAAAATAGACATTTTAATTTCTTTGATGAAAAAAAAATGTTTAAATATTTTACAATAAAAATCCCTCAGGAAGTATACATCAATGGTTATGTTTTGAAATTTAAAGTCTTCTTTTTAGAGATAAAAAGGATATAGATAAAAGTTTCTTCACCTCTAGGTACAGATAAACACAATCTACTTTTCCTATTCCTATATCCATTTCACATTTTTGGTGACATACTACTCTCTCTTGAATTTAAGACCTAAGCCTTTCTCATCAGAGGATAATTATTAAGGTCAGAAATATGGGGATTCATGAAAAAGGCTGAATTTATGTACCTATTCCTATGATGTAATGTAAATCTGCATAACTCTAAGAACATTCTATATGCCTTCATTATCCATGTGGTTACAGATGTGTAATTTAAAGAACCTAAAATTTTGGACATTTAAATATAGAGTGATATGTTTTGGCAATATGTATGAGATGTAAATGAGTGTATATTTAAAAAACACAAAAATGTACAAGACATTGTGATTTTATTCTTGTAATTTTATTAATAATGCATAAATGGTTAAATGAACAGGCATCACCAACTTGACTGACCTATCTTATTAGCTACCTTGAGGTAAAAGTATTTTCTATTTTTATCTAACTCACCTAATGCCTGTTCATAAGCAGGTTAAAAATGTCATCTTGGACCCAAAGTTTACACAAATAATCTAATTTATACAATCAGACATTAAGTCTTTTTTTAAGAAAACCTAAAAAATATCACTTTTCTTCAACTTTTAAAACATCTGCCCAAGTTGCTTGCTAGGGTTAGAGGCACAGAGGGCTGACAATCAAAGAAACACTAAATAAAAATATCTGTGAGACTGTTCATTGGTACTTTATTGATGGCAGGTCTCACATACTGGTGTATAAAAAATATATTTTGAAGAGTTTAGAAAAAAATATTCTTGTTCATTTCTCATATTTCTTATCCCCCCATGTCCACATTAACACATCTCATAGTCCATGTGAAATACTATGGTGATATGTGAGTTGTACACTGTACACTGTACTGAAGGGCAAATCAAATAGCAAAGCACCTAACAATCTGGGAAATGCACTCAAGCCTCTCTATTTTTGTTTTATTGATGTGGACACAGTACATATGTCTGGGAAAAAAGACAGAATTTTGCAATATTTCCAGAATAATTAACTTTCCCACCGTAAATAAAAGTAGCACATGTAGCTCAGGCTAATTACACACAAACGGGTGGCTCCTATAAAAACAAGAGCAGTCCTCTGGTCTCTCTCTCATTATCATCACAAAGGTGTTTATCTCCATTGTAGTGGTGGCCCAACCTCCTCCACAAGGAGTCGGGAGTAGACATTCTTGCATAGAAGTCTGGTCGCTTTCATTTCTGCAGCACGATTTGTTCCAATGTTTATAATATTTCAGTGAATCACCTATTCCTCTGCATGTTCCATCAAATGACATCCAAGCATCAGTAGATCATCACCCTGACTGAAAAAAGTTTAAGCACACACATTTTTTCCCAAGAGGGAATGTCTTAAAAATGATCCAGGAAAAAATTCTTAATATTAAAGCAGTTTTTGGAAATTCTAATTACCATCAATTCTTTAATCTATAATCATAATAATTTCATAACAGTACCCCAATGCTGCTTTTGCATATAGGCCATCCCATCTTTACAAGATGGGACTGAAGCACACTAGTAACAAAACTAAAGTCAGCCCCACTCTTTAGTATAAGACTTTTAAACTACTTCATCCTACTAGACTACTCCAATCTTATAAGAGGAAACTAGCACAACTTATCTATAATCATTTAGTAAAATTACATGACAAAGTACACAATTTAAAAATGGAGCAGAGGTTTACCCATAATTCTTAAATCCATTTTTAATTTATGGCTGGGTGGGGGGCACAAAATGAATAGAATTTAGAGCATCAAAGTCATTCAGTTTTCTTTAATTTTCCTAAACAATCTAAATAAACTTTTTTTAAAGGATAGGTAAATGGAACCAGATAGCCCACCGTTACACTGCTTGCTCTAGAAGAAAAGCTGTTACCTGTATGTGAACAAAAGGCTTGGCCTGGTACAAACTCTGGGCAATCAATCAGTTGAGAGAAGTCTGTCTGTGGCACACTTCGTGGAGGAGGGCCCGGAATCGGCCATTTTTCCGGTTCTATCTTTTTTCTCATTTTCTCATCCACAATTTCCACTTCTGTGCTATCTTTCAGTGCCTATAAATGGGTATTTTAAGCTATTAAAGAACTTTCATTCAAAAAACTGTAATTGTACATCCTATACTTCAAATAACCTAAAAATTTTTTTAAATCGGAAATCAGCAGACATTATTACAGTAAACATTTCTAAAAATATCAATGAATTAACTACTTAAAACAAATTTTTAAATAATTTGCCCCTGTGATAGGTAATAGATATCCTACATAACATACAGCAAATAATTTGGTTTTCACAACAGAATTAGCATTTAAGGATTATTACATCAACTATAATCAAACTACTTTTACCATAATTAAATTTTATTTTCAGGTTTTTTCTCTCATATTTCCTTTTATCTTATCTTAATAATAAACCACTAAATAAAACTTAAGCACTATTTTATTAACTACCATCATTATAAATGGTAAGAAACACACGTACACATACCTCACAATACCCTGTAATGTACACAGGTGAGGAAACTGAAGCTCAAAGAAATAACTTGATAAAGATCATAGACTTAGTATGAGGCACTACTAGGATAAAATAATTTATTAGCTATCCACCACTGAATCTTAGTCACTAGGCTATAGAGCTTTGCAAAAATAACATATGCAATTCAATGATAAAATAAAACTAGAACAAAAATTCCTCAAAATAAAAGACTTAGTGAACTGAATTTTATCTGAAATTCAAGGGTACTTACCTTTTAGAAATAAAATCAGGAAAAATACAAATATAATATAAAAACTGAACATATATACTTGTTATTTTATAAAAGTTAAAACTCACTATCTTTTAGCAGAAGAACATATCATATGTGTTACTTTTACATTTATATGCCCTTAGTATAATACTCACTTTTTAAAGTTATATTTTCAAAACTGGACAGTACTTTAAATTATTAAAAATTATTTAAAAACAAACTTTTTTGATGGGAATCAGGATACTCTCTGAAAAAACAGAGTATGAAATACAGAATAAAGGAAATAAGGAAGAAGCCTATGATAAGGGGTTTGAATTGGTGATAGCTATATTTTCTTTTAACATGTATTTTCCTAGTTTTATCTATTGAACATTCTAGAAGCAATGACACTCTAGTAGCAAACACCAGCATACCCAGCATCCACATCCTGCAACATGAATGAATTTCAAAAACTACGAATGGAAGAGCCAGGACACAGAAAAATCCCACTTACACAAATGTGTATAAATAAATAGACAAAATTAATCTATGCTTATATAATCAGAAAAGTATCATATGCTTATATAATCAGCAGAGCATTTGGCAGGGGATTGACCATGACTGGAAAGGACCATGAAGGAAGTTCTTAGAGAATGGGCTCTATCTTTTTGAGGGCAGGCTTATACAATTTCAAAACTCAAAATGAACACCTAAGACCTCTGCATTTTACAACATGCTATTTATACCTGAATTTAAAAAAAAATCTTTGAAACCTTCCTATTGGTTTAAATTTTTAAGTAGAAAAAGACTACAAATATGTTGATAGAATACGGAGCAAGTGAAATTGTGAATGGTGGTAGTGTTAATTGGTTTAATAATTTGGAAAACATGTTTATCAGTATCTACAAAAGCTAAGTGTGTGTGTCTGTGTGTGTGTGTGTGTGCATGTGTATCTCATGTTACCCATGTCACAGGAAAATAAATGCATATGACCCTCAAAAAATATGTACGATAATGTTCGCAACAGTACCACTGATTCAAACTGGAAAGAACCCATGCATCTATAAACCGCAGCATGGAAAAATACATTGTGTTTTATTCCTAGAATGAAATACTACCCCCAAAATGGATAATCAACAACTGCTACACACCAGCAACACGGGTATACCTCACAGAAATGATAATGATAAAAGTCAGATATAAAAGAGCACACATACCTCTAATTAGGTGAAATTAAAAAACAAATGAGAGAGCTCTGAGAGACAATGAGACCACCAAATTGACCTTTGAAGAGACCAGTGTACAGGCTAGGAGGACAGCACAAGGGAGCTTCCTGGGATGCTGAAAATGTTTTATATCTTAATCTGGGAGGCAATTACACAACTATATACACTGAGAAAAGTTGTATGTAATCCTATGATTTCTAATATACAGTGTATAACTTATGCCTCAATTTATTTTTTTTTAAGATTTTATTTATTTGAGAGAGAGAGAGACACAGTGAAAGAGGGAACACAAGCAGGGGGAGTGGGAGAAGCAGGTTTCCAGCTGAGCAGGGAACCTGATGCAGGGCTCCCTGATCCCAAGACTGCGGGATCATAACCCAAGCCGAAGGCAGACCCTTAATGGCTGAGCCACCCAGGCACCCCAATTATGCCTCAGTTTAAAAGAAAAAAATCTGAGTGGGAAAAAAACCCAAAGTTATTTATACACAACCCTGAATAATCTAATATATACTGTTTTTTTAAAAAAGGGCATAACAATATATGTAGTATAATATGTAGTATCTTGTGAAAAATACACAAAAAAGTAACACTGACTGTCACCAAGAAGGTTTAACTAGTTGACTATTAGTAAAAGATGGGAAGGAAATTGTTCACTACATACCCTTTGAATCTTAAATCACAGGAAATTTATTCCCTATTGAAAAGTTAAGAAAATAAAGAGAACAAGTGAATGTTGTGATTTAGAACTTACAAACATCATATAAAAATTATGTTTTATACAAAATTAAGGAAAAGATCTAGACAAGAGTCTTATTAAAACCAAACCATGATTACCCTGAAGTCCTAAACAATGAGTTAGAGTGTGCAGTTAATATTTTTGGATATCTGATAGCTTTTCTAAGTACTAATTTTAGTCCTTTTCTTAAATGGACCAAATATTATTATGAATAATTACCAACATTAGAATACATAGATAATATATTCCTAGTTCCTGGTCCTATGCCTGGTACCAAGAGAAAAGATCTACGTGTGCAAAAACTTAAAAGATAAGACAGCAGCACACATTCTGAGGAACCACAGTCAGCCAATTTAGAAAACAGTTTCAGATGGGAGTAGCAAGAATAGTTCAAGGACATTACAAATACATTAATTATTTCTCTTAAGTCCTTATACTCTGTGATAGTTTAGTATTATTTGCCCTATTTTAACAATGAGAAAACAAGCATGAAGAGGTTAAGGTTAAGTAACTTGAACAGTCATACAACTGATTAGCTAAAGATCAAGGATTAATTGAATTAAAAAAAAAAGAAAGGATATCACAAATAGCTCTCTGTTCACTGAAATCAAGAATGCAGTGAACTGGATCTACCATATGATCCAGGAATTCCACTTCTGGGTATATACCCAAAGAAAATGAAAATAGGATTCTTTTTTTTTTTTTTTTCAAAGATTCTATTTATTTATTTGACAGAGAGAGATCACAAGCAGACGGAGAGGCAGGCAGAGAGAGAGAGAGGGAAGCAGGCTCCCTGCTGAGCAGAGAGCCTGATGTGGGGGCTCGATCCCAGGACCCTGAGATCATGACCTGAGCCGAAGGCAGCAGCTTAACCCACTGAGCCACCCAGGCGCCCGAAAATAGGATTCTGAAAAGATACCTGCATACCCATGTTTATTGCAGCATTATTCACAGTAGCTATGATGTGGAAACAAACTAAGAAACAAACTAAACACCCATCAACAGATGAAGAGATAAAGAAAATGTAGCGCGGGGGCGCCTGGGTGGCTCAGTGGGTTAAGCCGCTGCCTTCGGCTCAGGTCATGATCTCAGGGTCCTGGGATCGAGGCCCGCATCGGGCTCTCTGCTCAGCGGGGAGCCTGCTTCCCTCTCTCTCTCTCTCTCTCTCTCTCTGCCTGCCTCTCTGTCTACTTGTGATCTCTCTCTGTCAAATAAATAAATAAAATCTTTAAAAAAAAAAAAATTTAAAAAAAAAAAAAAAAAAAAAAAGAAAATGTAGCGCGAGTGTGCACACACACACACACATATATACACACACATATATATATCAAATACATATGTATCAAATATATATCAGAATATTATTCAGCCACGAGCATGGATGGATCTTCCGGACATTATGCTAAATGAGGTAAGTCAGAGAAAGACAAGTACTGTATGATATCACTTGTATGTGGAATATAAAAAAGTGAAACTCATTTAAAAAAAGAATAAAACGGTGGTTATCAGGAAATAGCAGGTGGGGGAATAAGACTGGTGTTGTTTAAGAGTACTAACTGGCAACAAGTAGTAAATAATCCACAGAGATTTCATGCACAGTATAATGACTATAGACAATACTGTACTATAATTATGTGATAAATATCACTATAATAACAATCCTATTACAATATATATATATCAAGTTAAAAAAAATATAATGAGCCGCAAATGAATGGGGGGAAACAGATTCAGTAAGACTGGCTATGTAGAAAACCTCAACTGGGACAGATAGGGGTGTGAACTAAGGTATATTTTGCTTTTCATAGTTCTTCAGGAAAGAAAGCTTGAGCATATCAAAATGCATATAACAAAATGTTGATGTTGATGTATTGAAATGAAGATCCAAAAAAAGGAGCGAACAATAGAAGGGCATCCTTGAAGACTAACAATAATAGAAAATTCTTATTTAGGGCTGTTTGTGTCAGAAACTGTCATTAAACATTTCATCCTCAACACCCTATGAAGTACGTATTGTTATCATTTCCACTTTGCAGAAGTCTCAAGACATTGCCCAAGATCACAAAACTACAAGGATATATACTCGTTCTCAAGTCTGTACTCTAAATCAGTATGTTTATATTGCAAAGCCCAATGAAATTCTACATTCTTAACAGAAAACCGACGACTTTCCCACCAATGGTAACCAATGGTAGGTGCATAATGAATGTTAAGTGAATGCAGCCTATGCTGTTCTAAATCACTATGCTTAACTATGTCAATTCATAACAGTAAAGCAAAAGTCCTTTTAACTATTCCTTCCCTACTGCTGTAAATTATAAGGAAACAGATTGATAATCAATAACCTAAAAATTATGTGGGCAGACTTAATGGGGACACCAAGAGACCAAAAAAACCATACAGTAATGAAATTATAACCAGATTCCTACAGAATTACAGAGAGTGGGGGAAATCAGTAACAAATTCACTGAAAATGACTATATATATATATATATTATAAATTTGTAATATATTTATATATATATAATGACAGATATATCTTTGCTTTAGCACAAATGATGGCAGTAGTTAATAAACTCATTCTACTATGAATATAATCATAATATTTTTCTGAAGACTAGGCTTTGCAGGAAAAAACTAAGTTTTCTTAGAAAATAGAAACTATTTAGATGGCATATATAAACAAATGTAATAATGGTAGTACTTGAAATAATTTCTTTCATAAAACACTCAGTAATTACATATCAACAAATAACAAATCATTAGTTTTTATTGTTTTTGAAATCTTAAATCTTCCTGTAACTAGTTTTTAAAGCCCAGAGCACACATGTTCACAAAAATTTGCTAAAGAAGTCTGTTAAGAAAATAAAAAGATGAGCCAAAGAGTGGGAAAAAATATTTGTAAAACACAAAGGATTTGTATTCAGAAGAACTCTTACTCCATTAAAAACTGGCAAAATAAGGATGCCTGGGTGGCTCAGTTCATTGAGCAGACATCTGCCTTCAGCTCAGGTCATGATCCCAGGGTCCTGGAATCAAGTCCCACATCAGGCTCCCTGCTCAATGGGGAGCCTGCTTCTCCCTCTGACTGCCTCTACCCTGCTTGTGCTCTCACCCTTCTCTGATTAAAAAAAAAAAAGGCAAAATATCTGAACAGGCATTTCAACACAAAAGGTACACTGATGGCAAATAAATACTGATGAGGCTACAGAACAAATGGAACTTTCATACAAAATGGTGGAATGCAAAATGGTCAAACCCACTTTAGACATACTTCTTACAGTTAATATACTTACAATACATACCAGCAATCACAGTCCTCAATATTTATCCAACAGAAATGAAAACATATATCCACACAAAGACCCTTCTGCTTTACTCATGATCAAAAACTGGAAACAATCTAAGTGTCTACCAACAAGTGAATGGATAAACTGTGGTACATCCACACTATGGAATACTAATCAACAATAAGAACAAACTACTGATAATGTACAACACAAATCTCAAAAGCACTATGCTGAGTGAAAGAAATCAGAAATAAAGGGCTACAAACTACCTAGAAACATGTAACTTACTTATATATTCTGGAAAAGGCAAAACTAAAGGGACAAAAATCCAATCAATGGTTCCAGGGCTTGTGTATGGAAAAAGGACTGGCTACACAGGGGCACAAGAATGCAAGTCTGGCAAAATTACAGCAAAAGGGCAAATTTGTTTACATGTATATAGGGAACAGAAAACCAAAAATGTTCACAGCATTTCTAGAATAGGACAGACAAAAAATTTAATGAAAGCATTAAGAATACAAGTGGAATAATTATATAATTTTACTATAATTATATATTATTATTTACATCATTATGTGTTAATATAATTATTATATATGATATGTGATATATAAATTATATATCATTATATTATATTATTATTATAATTTAAAACAGTTTTAAATTATAGCACAGGAAAAATCCTAAAAATTTTAATCAATAGAAATACATTTTATTTTGCAGCAATCTGAGAAGACTAAAGGACCAAGCACAATCAAGAAGGTCCAAGTTTGAAGGATCAGGTTAGAAATACGTGGAAACACCATTAGTAAACCCCATTTGAGGGGTTTCCAAGATTAGGCATTTATTTGGGTTTTATAAAATGAAAACAGGCCATGAGATGCAGTCTAAGCCTTAGGCAACTAAAGATTATTTTTGTGCTTTTTCCTTAAGGTGTTTAATATTACTTTTTAGAGCACTTTTAGGTTCACATATTACTTTTAGAGCACTTTTAGGAAAGTACAGCTGTTTTGGAACTGTTTTGTACATGAATAATTACCTCTAAAATGAGATTAAGGTTTGTAGTGAGAGCCTGAACACGATGGAAACCAGCAATCAGGGAAATAGGCAAGAAACCTTGTTCGTCCATCTTTCTCCTAAGAAAGAAGTCCCGTTCTAAATTTTCTATACTGAAGTAATATTCGCTGAAAAAAAGAAACATAAACAAAAAGAAATAAAGATTACCTTTATTTCATGTATTCAACAGGAAATAAAAATATCTATGGCTTATTTATAAAGTTTTAAAATTATTTTATTAATAACAAATAGATTTAATACAACTTAGATATAGGGTAAATACAAGAAAGAGCAAAACCCTACTGAGTTTATAATTTCTTATCCATGAGTAGAAAGACATTTAGAATACTGATTCACTCCCAAAAACCTAATATTAACGTCTACTTAGGTCAGCTTTATCTAAGCAAAAAGAATTAACCAGCTTTCTACTTTAAAAGAGTTCAATAACTGATTTTGTAAAATGAGTCAATTAAGTGAAAATTTTCGTTAAAAACTATTTTAACTTGCTTCATTTAGCTGACTAAATATAGGTCAACAGATTGCCTTCAACTTTTTCCCCATTACTGAGAAGTACATTATTTTTGGAAGTATTCTTTGTTAACTTTACAAAGTAGATTACAGTTTTTGTTTTGTTTTCTAAATTGACAAGGTACTGACATTGTTTAGTATTTCTGAATCCCAGCAATCAGCAAAATGCTGAGTAAAAATTTAGTGAATATACGAGCACAGGTGTACACACACACACACACACACAATTATATATTTGCAAGATCTCCCTCTTTCTTTGATGGAGAGAACTATAAAAGACATTAAGAGTGAACAGAGTATATAGCTAAACAAGAAATATCTATGATACTATGAGATACATGGGGGTAAAAATACAAAAAAAGCTTAAATACCTTTATCTTCTCTAGGAAAGTATAGAGAGAAATTTAAGTGGACAAACTGTATAATCAATAAGTAGAAGTTCCAAGATACAAAGATAATATAGATATATTTAATAATGGCATTTGAGAAACACATTTAAAATTACAGCCTCCATACAGAAAAGTAAGAAAAGAATTATAGAGCAACCAAGAGGATAATGGAGGGAAATACACAAAAGAATACAAAAGAAATACATGACACCAATGATAATATGGCCTACAGGTTAATAATCCTATAATGTTTCCAAATCAGAGACAGTTTTCAAAGATCGGTGGCAAATTATGAGAAAGGATACTAAATCATATACTTTGGTGTAACACTGGGTGACTAAAGATAAATAAAGATACCCCTGAAATATTTAGGTCAAATTCTAACTTTGAAGAAATAATCACCCATAAATGAGGAATGGCTTTGAGCCACTTTTCACTGGGAGAAAAAAAAAAAAAATCTTTAGAAATGTAAATACTCAAGTTGTTCCTTTATACTCAGAGATTTACCCAACTATTGAAGTGCAAAACTCCCTTAGAGGGGCGCCTGGGTGGCTCAGTGGGTTAAGCCGCTGCCTTCGGCTCAGGTCATGATCTCAGGGTCCTGGGATCGAGTCCCACATCGGGCTCTCTGCTCAGCAAGAAGCCTGCTTCCCTCTCTCTCTCTCTCTGCCTGCCTCTCCGTCTACTTGTGATCTCTCTCTGTCAAATAAATAAATAAAATCTTTAAAAAAAAAAAAACTCCCTTAGAGATCAGTGAAATACACCTGACATCTCAGTAACACCAGTAAATCATTTATTCATCTTAAACACTGAAGAAAAAATCTTAGTCTTAAAGAAATAAACATTCAGATTTTGTTACACCTCAAAAAAAGCCCTTTTCACAGTGCCTGGCATGTGGTGGGCACATAACACATGTGTTCTAATTTTTGTTACACATCAAAAGTCCTTTTCACAGTGCCAGACGTGGTAGGCACAAAATATACATGCTTAAATTCTAAATTTTCACAAATGAGGACATCTGATTTAGTCACAAGTTAAAACTGTTCTTAGACAAAAACTTCTCTGAATCATTAATAAGACAGCTTTTTATTCTAGTGTACTTTGTGAAAACCTTAGTATCTGAATAAATTCATAAATCACCCTATTACCTATAGGGTATACTTTTTTAAACTTCTAATGGGCTACAAACTACTCATCTCTAAATCTGAATGCCAGATTCAGAAGCTAGAAATAATCAAGATCTTAAATTTTTAATATTCTGACACAAAAATGACAAATTATTAATATATTTTTCAGTTAAAATTATTTTTAAAATTCTATCATCGATAATATAGTTAAGCTTCTTACTTCAAAATACATTTAGCACACTTTTCCACAAATGAAGAAAGTTTTTCAGTAACTTCTCAAAGAAAAAATGTAAACCCTGAGCCTACCTATGAGAAACCTCAAGGAAAACAAAGTCAAAATCATGACTCCTCAAAGCAGGACTCCACTAATCAAAGAACAATAACAGTAAAGATCCATTCTAAACCTAGTGCTCTACCATCTGCCAAAATCCTACTGCTAAAACAATAACAACAAAAAAGAGGAGTCATGCCCAATGCTGTGTCTGACATTTGTTCAGTGTCCTAGGGGACATTATCATGTCCTACCTTAGAAGCTCTGGATTCTACACTGCATGATCAGAAATTTTCTCAACACTGATGTAGCTCTGCTCCTCCCTCACTTGTATGAGCACATTGGAGGCCGATTATCCTGACATGGAGTTGCATATCCACTGTCAGGTCTCAGAAGGGACCTGGCAGCAAGAGTTACAAAAAAGACAGGAATAGTGGTTTGAAGTTGATAGCCACATGCCAGGCACTTTCTGCCCATAAAAAGGCCCTTTTCTTCAGTGTTTGCGTCAACTGTAACAGAAGAAGCAAGAACAAAATAAACAAGTTGCCTCGTATTGTATGTAAGCCAATCAAATCCACCATGAAGGCATCCCAGGAAGATGCCTGGATGATGCTGATGAGGAAACTATTTTCTAGTAACAGTAAATTTTCTTTCTTAAAGGAAGATGTTTTTAAGATGCTTATACCCTTCCAAAAATAGCCTTCTCCTGTACATTGTAAGAACAAAAAATAATCAAATTTCAGCAAACTGGTTATGCAAATCACTTGGGGACATTTTTCTCACCAATAAATACATTACATAAATATGCGAAACATCCTATAGTACTAATAGGTACTAGGGTTTTTCTTTCTTAAAGACAATAAAATATTCTAACTTCAGCTTCAGTATTCAGAAGGCAATTATGAGAACTAGAGTAAAAAGTCTGAACTAAAAAAGATGACGTAGTTCCCCTTCAATATGTGTCACAAAGAATGAGAACTTAAAAGTTAAAAAAATAAACTTAGAATTCTGAAATCATTTGCTAAGAAAGTAAAAAAATATCTACCACCATGTTTTGCTATTTATGTTCATTTGCAAATTTCAATATAAAAATATATTTGCAAATAATAAGCCAGGCTTTGTTCAACTTCATGTATATACACAGCAGTTTTATATTTATATTTAATCATGCATTATACCCTGACAATACTCTTTCAACTAATACCCTTTAAACAGAGAAATACCTGAACAGTAGACAAACCAGGAGTCTTATATAACACAATATAAGCCAAATATAAGTTTAAAAAAAAAAAAACTTCATGTTGTATTAACATTTTCTACAAAAATATACCACTAAAATCTTCCAATTTTACTAATAAACAGCTTAGAAAACGTGTTATAATGTATTCACTATCAATAATGTTAAGGTTTGATGTAGGACATCTATGTCCAACTTACATTTGGCGTTTAATATACTCTTTAAGCAATGCTTCTTCCACAGGATACACCTGTACACCTGTACCATCATCATAGTAATACATCATACTGGTATTAAGTTCTGTTTGAAATGGCTGATCAGTCCTTTCACCATGTTCTCGATAACCATATGAATAATCGAAGTTCACTTGATATGAATAAAGAAAAAGAAATGTGATTACAAATTTTTCTTAAAGAGAAATAGTCACCATAAGGAACAACCCAAAGTGAAGTATTCCAAGGGATAACAAATATAAGACATCTTTATTATCAGACCAAAAAAAATTATTTAAAACACTGTACAGGATAGTGGGGGGAAAAGGGCTTGCACACTTTTTTTAAACTATCAAATTTTAAAAAATAAAAATTCATGTCCTACATCGAGGATTTCCTCTGCCTCGTCCTCTTCCCCGTCCTCGGCCTCTTCCTCGACCTCTAAAGGAACCTCGGATATTACCACCCTCACTTCTCACACTGGAAACTTCATCTTGATCGTCTCTCTTTTCTCTATCACGCCTCCAACCTTTTAAAAACAAAAATATTTTTATACATTCCAATTTGCAACAGTGAATAATGTGATTATTTTTATGAATGCATGGTAACTACCCCCTCCCCCACCTTCTTCTTCAGATAGTTAAAAATTTAGGAGATCTCAAAGGAATTTGTCAAAATGTCCCTGGCCTACAGAAGTACTGACATATAAAGAAGACGTTCTAATAAGCAAAGTAACATACTAAAAAGATAAAGAGGTCCTTTGTTAAGATGGTACTACTGAGGGGCGCCTGGGTGGCTCAGTGGGTTAGAGCCTCTGCCTTAGGCTCGGTCGTGGTCTCAGGGTCCTGGGGTCAGATCCAGCATCGGGCTCTCTGCTCGGCAGGGAGCCTGCTTCCTCCTCTCTCTCTCTCTCTGCCTGCCTCTCTGCCTACTTGTGATCTTTGTCTGTCAAATAAATAAATAAAAATCTTAAAAAAAAAAAAAAAAGATGATACTACTGAAGATTCTGGAAGTTCCAAGATGACTGAGTTTGCATTATATAAAACTTAAAAACAACTTTTCACAAAATGTTTAAGGAAAGGTTGTCTCAATTTAAGTAAAGACATTCCTTTAAAGAAAAAAGGAAATGAAAACACAAGACAAACTAGAAGAGAGGCACCTGGGTGGCTCAGTGGATTAAGCATGTGCCTTCAGCTCAGGTCATGATCTCAGGGTCCTGGAATGGAGCACCACCATCCCCCACCCCCCAACCCCTGTGCTGGACACCCTGCTCAGTGGAGAGTTGGCCTCTCCCCCTTTTCCCATTCGTGATTTCTATTTCCCTCTCAAATAAATAAATAAAATCTTTAAAAAAAAAAGAAAAAAGAAAGAAAAGAAACTGGAAGTTATCTGCAGTACAATATAGGAATTATACTCAGAATATAGAATGCATTAGTGCATATGCACTGTACACACACACAGTAACTCAATGGGAAAAATGGCTAAAAGACAGGTAGGCAAACAGGTGCAAAGGGACCATAAATATAGAAAGTGGCATTCAGCCTCACCAGTTATGAGAAACACAAATTAAGACAGAGTATTTGATCTACCAGAGGCTAACAAAATTTTAAGGCCTTAAAATTTCAAACATTGACCAAGACAGAAAAAAGAACACTATATACCATTAGTGAGAGCAGAGCCAGGCACATCCACTTTGAAAAACAATTCAGAATAATCAATATATATCTCCTACAGATCAAGGTTTTTCAACCTTGGAACTACTGACATTTTGAGCCAGACAGTTCTCTAGTATAGGGGGCTGGGGGATGTTTAGTATCATCCATGATCTCAACCCACTAGATGCCAGTAACAGGCACTAACCCCCCATACCCCGGTTGTGAAAACCAGTATTATCTCCAGACAAAGCCAAATTCCCCCTTAGGGGGAGGGGAAAATCACTTCCATTGAGAATCACTGACCTAAATGCCGCAATTCCTCCTTAATGCTTATCTTAATATATTCTTTTTCAAACACATCTGCCTCAATCCACAGTAAGACTTACTATACATTACACCCTAGAATATACAAATTTTTTTTTATAATTTAAACACAATTGTTGGGACACATGGTGGCTCAGTCGGTTGGTGTCTGCCTTCAGTTCAGGTCATGATCTCTGGGTCCTGGGATGAAGCCCCACATCTGGCTTTCTGATCAGCAGGGAGTCTGCTTCTCTCTCTCCCCCTCTGCCCCTGCCCACCACTCATTCTCTCAAATAAATACATAAAATCCTAAAAAAAAAAAACCACACACACAAATTATCATGAAAAATATATTTTGAGTGAAGCACTCTAGAGTCTATCCATTTTTTGAAAAACCTGATCATGACCCAGTACACCAATTTCATAACACACTCATGGGCTGCAGTCTGAATAAATTACCCCAAGAACCTCTTGTACATGTTTACAGGAAAACATGCATTAAAAAGTACACGGTAGCACTTTAATATCAAAACTGAAACAATCCAAAGGCCTACCAACAGATTTTATCAAATAGTGAAATAACCTTTGACAAGGAAAAGGACTCACAGCAATATAACCTAAGAAAATCAGACTAAAGCAAAAAAAAATTGGTTCTAAAAAATATGTTAATGGAGTCATACTGAATGTCAATATCATGTAAAAAATACTGAAAAAACAAACATTCAGGCCTTCTTTTCTGAGAAGGAATGGAATGAAACTGCCAGGGGCAAACAAGGAAGTTCAAAGGTAATGATAATATATGCATTTCTAAACTTGGTGCTGACTTCCCAGTGTTGCTTATATTGTTGTTCTTTAAAACCCTCATGTGTTCTTATGGGCCCAATATTTAGTAAGAAAAAAACATTAATTTTGAATATATATTACTTTTTTAACATTAAAGTGATATATTTGAGAATAAACAATACAAAGGCAAAAATGTCTTTTTGTAGACAAGTTTCATAATTTTAGAGTCATATTTTGAGGACAGCTGAGTAAATATAACTAGATTCCAGATGATATTAGGGAATTACTGTCGATTCCTAGATGTTGCATTTTTTTAGGACATCAGTGCTGAAGTGTCATGATTACCTACAAGTTAACTTTCAAATAATTCAATAGAAAGGTGAGTTAAATATAGGAAAATTACTAAATCTAGGCCCTGGTTAGACAGGTATTCACTGTATAATTCTTTCAACTTTTTGTGTGTTTAAGGTTTTTCATAATATAAGTGGAAAGTTTTAACTAGTAGTATAAGGTTTGTAAAATTTTCTTAAGCGTTCTCCACTCACAGAACCACATTTATGCTTTGGAAATTATCAGACTAGAAAAAAAAGTTATCAGCCTTAAGATTTCAGCAGAGACCTATAAAACCAAATGCTCCTCTAATTGTTGTCTCATACCTCCTACTGTTCTATGCTTTCTGAAATGTGGGAAATCCTGTTGAAATAATGTATCTGGGAAATGATCTTTAAGTAACAACATTATATGTGAATGTATTTTATACATGTATAATTCATAGCTCAGTAGAGTTGACTTTTTTAAAAAAGAGCCAGAAATCACCTGTAAGAGGATCCCAAATCTAAGCATCAAACTAAAAAATTACAGTAATGGATTATAATCCCCCCAAAAAATTAGCCCTAAACCCACACGGATAAAAACAGAAGTCATTCCTTATAGTGGAAGAATACAACTAATATATATAGAAGTAATAATATAGTAAGAAAAATCAGCATTTGCAATTATTATGGTAATAACTGAATCAGGCAAGAATCATCAATGCAAACTAAAGCTCATGTGAAAAGTCTGATGAAAAACTGGTTATTTCCAAAATTTACATATTAATTATGAAGGAGAAAAAAAGAAACCTGGGGTGCCTGGGTGGCTCAGTCAGTTGAGGGCCTGCCTTGGGCTCAGGTCATGATCCCAGGGTCCTGGGATCCAGCCAAGCCCCACATCAGGGCTCCCTGCTCACTCCCTGGTGAGTCTGCTTCTCCCTCTCCCTCTGCTACTGTCACTCTATCAAGTAAATAAATAAAATCCTAAAAAAAAAAAAAAAGAAAGAAAGAAAGAAAGAAAAAGAAAAGAAACCTGGAGCACATCACCTTAACCAAGTGTTCAAAGTTAATTAATATCAACAATAAGAAGACAAACCAACATCATGTGTGTTTCCATGCACTGAGAAGAAAACCATTTAAGTTCTGCAGTATTCCTACCAAAGATCATAACCCAAATCTAATCATGTGCAAACTCCAGAAAACCCAAAGTGAGATATCTGCCACCTAAATGACCCAAAGTCTTCAGGTAAAAAAAAAAAAAAAAAGTCATCAAAGACAAAAGCAGAACTGCTCTAGATTAATGGGGACCAAACAGAAAAGACAATTAAAAGCAATGCATGATCTCAGATTTAATCCTGGAAAGGAGGAAAAAAATTGAAAAGGACATTATGGGAAAATCTGCCTGTGGACAGTCATACCACATTACTGTTCTTATGATACATACTCTGAAGGTATTTAGTGTTAAATGGGGCACAATGTCTGCAACTTATTCTCAAATAGTTTATTCTAAACATAATTATTAAAATTATGAACATTAACACTAAGTTCTTAAGTGTCATTTTTCTCTTAGAATGTAACTTACTTCGGGTATCATTTCTCCTATTATTATGTGATGATTTATTTGCTTCAGGTTGACATCTTGAACTGTTCCGGGATCCTGGTCTTTCTTGACTGTCTGGTCTTACATCATCTAAGTGGAGTGGTACCCACTTGTGCTTATTGGCTTGAAGAAAACCAAATAAAACCATTTAATGACAAAACTGTATAATTTTCATTAAAGCTTTGCAATTTTGAGAGGATGCTAGATTTTAATCAAGTGTGAGACTTAGTTTGTCCTCAAAGTTTCTTGTAGAGAACTAATTTTCTTTTCACAGAGCTCCTTGATAAACTTACCTGTGCAAATATTTCTAAAATTCATGTGAAGAGCCAGCTGATGGAATATCATTGGTTTTCTTTACTTTCAAGAAAAATGTCCACTCTTTTAATTCTGATGAATAAGCGGTACATGTAATACACTGCTCCTAATAACTGACTCTCGCTTTAGAATGGGGTATCTAATAAGACATTATAAAGTACACACCGAAAGTTTGGCTAAGGATTCAAAACATTTTTGGTTTCAGGTTACTGTCCAAAATAGTCATTTACCCAGCGTTACTAATAATGAAATAGGTTTCTCAAAATTAGGGTATAAAATTTGTCTAACTGCATTTGATAAATCTCTTTATAGCGACTACACACTTTCTTGAGATGAGATACAAGCAATTTAACTTCTTTTGCTGACTAAATGATAGTGTAATTGTTATACTATAGTGAAATTCTGAAGATTACTTAATTTGTAGAATCCATAGGTAAAGTTTCAAAATATTTAGTCTTCTATTCAATATATATTTTTGATTAAAACAGCAAGACTCATGTGCAAAGGAAAAACTACTACGGTAATTGAGGGAAAGGGAATTACCAGTATGCAACTACAATACTGATTTCCTATAAATTCTGCAAACTACTCACAGACAAGGAAGAGAATATGAAAGAATCAAAAAACTCTTTAAATTTCGTACTATAAATTCTATCAGTGAAATTCTCTGGTATAAACAAGCCTTTCCTTAAAGGCTTTTGTTTGGTTTGTTTTTTTGTTTTTTTATTAAAAAAAAAGGGTGCTCCGAGGAGAGTCAATTCATGACTCTTGTATGAGTTTATCTATAAAAACCTGGATTTTAGTGTTGTCTGCTCACTTTTAATTATAGCAACTAACACAGAAGACAAATTTTAAAGCAGAATGACATACCTATCATCTGTATGAATTCTAGACAATCAAAAAAGACTTAATGTATCTAAGCAGCATAAAAAAGCTAAGTGACAAATATGTTTAAGGAATGGGGAAATTTTTGACTAACAACCACATGGTTGTCCTATTGCAAACCACTTTTGAGCAATTAGCCTTGGCTCATTGTATCAAGTGAACCTAATATGCTTACCCTAAAGCTAAGGATTAGATATTTTTAAAAAATCATGTAAGTGCTCAATATACAGTATACTATTAGTTCCATTATTAAAGAAGTTGGCTGGAAATTACACCTCATTATAAAATGTCCCCTCCCATGTCACATCACTTCCATGAATTAAAATGATTTAATGGCTTCCCACGGCACTCAAAATGCTAATTCCACACTACCGAAGCCCTGCACAACGTGAACTTGCTTACTTCTCCCACAGCATCTCTTGTCACTTCTCCCAATGTTCACCTTGTCTCAGCTACTGACCTTCCAACAGTTTAAAAGAACTTTTCTGCCTAAGGGTCCCTGAAAACACTTTAACCTAGGCTCAGAACACTGAATGAGTATATGCTCTTACAAAGCAGTTAAATCATAATCTGTCCCTATAGACACATGAAAAGTTGTGTAAAATATATGGAAAAGGATACAAAGACTATTTTTTCTTCAATGGGTAATTTAATGGAGAAATGCTATGGAAATAAAAAAAGTTGGCCCAAATTTTTCTCTTAGAAAATATTTACTCAGAACTCCCTGAAAGGGGCACCTGGGTGGCTCAGTCATTAAGTGTCTACCTTCAGCTTAGGTCATGATCCCAGCATCCTGGGATGGAGCCCTGCATTGGGCTCCCTGCTCAGCAGAACCTGTTTTTCCCTCTCCCTCTGCCTGCTGTTCCCTCTGCTGTGCTCTCTGTCAAATAAATAAATAAAATCTTTAAAAAGGAAAAAAAAAAAAGGTACTCCCTGATAAACAGGGAGCAGTTCCACTGCAGATTTCAAAAATAATTATCACACTTTTCAAGAATATATTAAATTCAAGAATATATTTTTTAAAAAAAGAATTTATCCGTGCCAAGCTCTATAACTTCATTATATACTACGTAGAGTATAAGTCAAAAGAAATAAAAAAAAACCTAATAGTTCAAGAATGTTACAAAACCAAATCAGCTACTACTGCAGCTAGAATCCTGAAGAAATCTAAAATACCCATTGGTGACTACTAGGAATCAAGTAATTAAATATAATTCATTACCACGACTTTCTTCAAAAAATTAAAATCAAAATGAAGATATAGTTAAATTAACCTCTTTTCATTAATTACTTGACTGAGCCTCATCCTCAGTGACATTTTCACCAGGACCATCTAACCAAGACTTGGAAACAACCTACGTGTCCATTGGCAAATGAACGGATAAAGAAAATATGATGTATAAATATACAATGGAATATTATTGAGAAAGAAGGAAAGAAGGAAAGAAGGTCATGAGAAAGAAGGAAATCCTCCCATTTGCAACAACATGAATGGACCGTGCAGGCATTATGGTAAGTGAAATACGCCAGAAAGATAAATACAGTATGATCTTAATTACACGTGGAATCTAAAATGGCTGAATTCACAGTAACTGAGAACAGACTGGTGGCTGTGGTGTGGGGAAATGAGTGAAAGTGATCAAAAGGTACAAACTTCCAGTTATAAGACAAATAAGTTCTGGAAATGTAATATTACAGCATGGTGACTACAGTTATCAATACTGTACTATGTATCTGAAAGTTGCTAAGAGACTAGATCTTAAAAGTTCTCATCATAAGAAAATTGTGACTCAGGGAAAATAGATATTAACTAAAATTGTGGGAATCACTTCACAATATAACCACTGTGTTGTATACTTTAAGCTACACAATGTTATATATCAATTATATCAATAAAACTGCTGGAAAAATGAGGTTATAGATGAACTAACCTCTCTTTCGTTGATTACTTGACTGAGTCTCATCCTCACTGGCATTTTCACCAGGACCATCTAATTTTGTTTCCCGGCTTTCTTTGCTCTCACTGCTAATTCTCTTTTCAACCTTGTCTTCTCTTTCTTTTCTATTTTGTGGCTTCTTATTTCCTTGGCTGATGACACTCTGGCACTGCAAAAAGTTTTTCTGAATGAAACAATTTCCATGAACATTGATAGAGTATCTCAGAAACATCTTTTTGTTTCTTTCATAGTTCAAATTAAAAATCAGGGGTTGGAGAAGCACCTGGGTGGCTCAATCGATTAAGTACCTGTCTTCAACATGAGTCATGACCTCAGAGTCCTGGGATCAAGTCCCACATCGGCTCCTTGCTCAGCAGCGAGCCTGCTTATCCCTCTGCCTGCCATTCCCCCTGCTTGTGTGCATGCGCTCTCACTCTCCCTCTCCCTCTCTCTCTCTGATAAATAAATAAAATCTTTAAAAAATCTGCCTTCAGGGGCACCTGGGCGGCTCAGTGGGTTAAAGCCTCTGCCTTCGGCTCAGGTCATGATCCCAGGGTCCTGGGATCGAGTCCCACATCGGGCTCTCTGCTCAGCGGGGAGCTTGCTTCCCTCTCTCTCTCTGCCTGCCTCTCTGCCTACTTGTGATCTCTGTCAAATAAATAAATAAAATCTTTAAAAAAAAAAAAATCTGCCTTCAGCTCAGGTCATGATCTGGGGATCCTGGGATTGTGCCCCATATCAAGTAAGTTCTCAGTGAGGAATATGCTTCTCCCTTTACCTTCTGCCCCATCCCACTTGTGCCTCCCTGCCTCTCTCAAATAAATAAATAAAATCTTTAAAAATAAATTAAAAATCCATTCACTGAACACTTGATTTGATATGCTATTCATAAATGCATACATGTGTGTATATATAATTAGCACTTCAAAACATATTGAAAAGATTATGTATCAAAAAATGTAACAAATTCTGAAATAAAATGGGCTTCAAATTAGACTCATGTTAAAAATTAATCTCTTTGGGGGCACCTGGGTGGCTCAGACTGTTGAGTAGCAGACTCCTGATTTCAGCTCAGGTCATGATTTCAGGGTCCTGGGATGGACCCCTGCCTAGGGCTCTGAGCTCAGCAAAGTCTGCTTGAGATTCTCTTCCTCTCCCACTCCTGTGCATGGGGTTCTCTATCTCTCTCAAGTAAGTAAATCTTTAAAAAAAAAAATGTTTTTAATCTCTTTAATTGTAGGCATTATATGAAGATAACAGCAGGTTAATCACCCCTTCCACATGTAAAATTACTTCTTGAGAATACAATGAGATGAAGACAACATGATGAATAAAATCAGGTTCTGAAAAGTGGGTTAGACTATAAAAAGGATAGCTCTTAAGTTTTCAGCACTTCTTTATTAATGCAATTCTCTAAATCTGAAATAAAATAAATTTTGCATATTGAAATGAGACTATTTTCTCTTCATTAAGAAAAAGTCTTAAAACAATACTCACTCCAGTGTTCACTAATTCACTTGGTGTTGGCCAATTCGCCATATCGCTGAAATCACCAGCCTAAGAAGTAACAAATAAGTGTTATATCTGCAAATTAGAAATCTTAAATAGAAAAAATATTTTCTAAAAGTGAAAGCAATTTTAAAAATCACCTACATACAATTATATGTAGGTATTTGCCAAATTAACTCAAAAATCTCTGCAAACAACAGAACACTAAAATAATAATGCATGGGTCTTATGACCCACCTTCTGGAACTATTTAATGACACTAAATTGATTTACATAAGATAATAGAATAAATTAATACATGCAGGATTTGGACAAAGGCTACAGTTCTCTAGTATATTAACTTTAACCTAACATCAGTGATACAACTAGAAGAAAAGTACACAATAATCTAACAGTTTCTAACACACCAATTTTCAAAATCAACATAGCTAAGAAGAATATAGCTAAAAACACACCTTGTTGGATTTCTTTGTCTTGAGTTTTCCTGCTTTTATAATTTTGGGGGAACTGAGCTCTAAAAAACAAAAAAGAACAAAAAAAAAAACAAAAAAAAATAAAATTAGGGTTTTTTTTTTTTAGATTTGGTTTTACAATCACTTAATTCAATATATTTAATAAAATAACTATTGTATCAATTTCAGTAAGCCAGTGTCCTCACCATTTCCAACAGATTCCAAAGTTCTGAAACTCAAATTCCTAGTAAGAAAACAACTACAGTTCCAACACAGATTCAAACTGGTCTTCAGTACTCAAATCAATACCTAGAAGTATCAGTTAATGTAAACTAAACTGACAGACCAATCCTTTCTCTGACAGAATACAACATGAAAAATTAGAAATAATAACATGTTTTAATATAGTAAAGTTAGAAACTCACTTCCCAAAGGGATATATTTTGCTACATAATTCATACACTGATGTCATCAAGGACTATCCAGAAGATAAATCAGAAGACTTCAAACTATTTGTCCTTGAAAACAAGTTTAACAACCACAATAGGTTGTACATAGATGAAGTCATTAAAAAAAAAAAAAAAAAAATAGAAGTTTGTACCTGTCATGGTATTCCCACTTGTCCCATTTTGAGTAAGTTAACAACAAAAATAGATAAAGACAGAGAGAGAGACTGACTCTCTAAATGAAACCTTACATTGTCTTTTGGTTGGTTCGTTACTTAGCAAGATGACCAAATGGTGTATCACCAACCTAAACATGATCTAAAGTAAATATGGAAAAGCAGAATAAACTTGGGATCTGTATTTACAGAAAAACTAATAATCCAGCAAAAGATAAACCCATAAAATCATGGCAACGACCAATTCCCAGAATAAAGTAATCTTTGAGTTAAAACTCAGAAGCAGATTTTAAAAAGACATAGAGAACTTATCAAAAGAAGAGAGATGAAGGATTAAGATGTCACCAGGGATGGACATAAAAGAATCTTGAATATTATAGTAATTTTATTCCTAAAGCAGAATAACGAGTACACAGGTATTTCTTTTATTCTTTTTTAAGTATACATATACATATGGATGTGTATACATGTATAAATATGCATAAGGATAAAACATTTCATTAAGAAACATTAGATTAAAAGATATGGGTAAACAGGACAAAAAAATGGGGACAGGAAACTGGGTGTGGTGCATAAACAAAGAATCTTGGAACACTGAAAAAGAAAATTAAATTAAAAAAATAAAGATAAGTTATTAAATCTTGAAAAAAAAAAGAAAAAATCTAATTTAATAAAGAACAGTATTTGCCTGAACATTATTTAGAATTTGACTGAAGTATGTTCTATATATACTATGTATGTTTTTGAAAGTTATACAATATAGAACATTGGAGAACAACAAAGTGGAGAACATGTCCCTGCTAAGTACAAGAAGGTAGGTGTCTGGTAGTTACAAAATAAAGCCTTATACAAAATATTTGATGTAATGGAAAATAATAAGGGAGAGGGGCACACAAGCAGGTTTTATTTAGCTGTATTACAAATCAGACATCAATACTCACAAAATTAAGGTCATAAAATAAAGATAAAAATTATTCTGAGCACATAAAAATAAACTTTTTAACTTCATTACTAAATGGCACAATTAAGTTATTAACAAAATTTTTTTAAAGATAACTGAACATGACAAAAAATTAATAATCTGTTGATTTAAAGACCAGTACACCAGGGGGTGGGTGGGGGAGTGCCTGGGTGGCTCAGTGGGTTAAGTCTCTGCCTTCAGCTCAGGTCATGATCTCAGGGTCCTGGGATCAACCCCCCATGGGGGGGGGGGTCTCTGCTCAGCAGGGAGCCTACTTCCCCCTCTCCCTCCCTCTCTGCCTACTTGTGATCTCTCTGTCAAATAAATAAATAAAATCTTTAAAACAAAAACAAAAATACAGTTCCATACTCTACTCATACACTGAGTATTATCTCTAGAAAAAAATGAAGAAATAAGTTGGGAAGGAATATTTATTTCTTTGCACATTTAGGAAGACATTTTGACTTCAACTTTTTAAAAATAATTTATATACACATAGAGAGAACAGGTAAAACAAGCCTAGGAAAGGTAATTTTAACTAAAATGAATGAAATTGCTCTGCATGTTTTTAGAGAAAACCTAAACTATAAAAGCAAGCCAGTCTAGAAAATTAAAATAATTAAAATATATTATGTATAGAGGAGTCAAGATGGCGGAGAAGTAGCAGGCTGAGACTACTTCAGGTAGCGGGAGATCAGCTAGATAGCGTATCTAAAGATTGCAAACACCTACAAATCCAACGGGAGATCGAAGAGAAGAAGAACAGAAATTCTAGAAGCAGAAAATCAACCACTCTCTGAAAGGTAGGACTGGTGGAGAAGTGAATCCAAAGCGACGAGAAGATAGACGCGGGGGGAGGGGCCAGCTCCCTGCAAGCGGCGGAGCAATGGAGCACAAAATCAGGACTTTTAAAAGTCTGTTCCGCTGAGGGACATCACTCCAAAGGCTTAACCGGGGTGAAGCCCACGCGGGGTCAGCGTGGCCTCAGATCCCACAGGGTCACAGAAGGATCTGGGGTGTCTGAGTGTCACAGAGCTTACAGGTATTAGAACGGGGAAGCCGGCTAGAGAGACAGAGCCGAGGAGTGAGCTCTAAGCTTGGGGTTACCTTGAACCGGTCGCAGGCTTGGTCAGCTCGGAGCGCGGCCAGAGGCAGGGTGAAGGGAGTAATTGGGCGCTGTTCTCTGAGGGCGCACTGAGGAGTGGGGCCCCGGGCTCTCGGCTCCTCCAGGCCAGAGACTGGGAGGCCTCCATCTTCATTCCCATCCTCCGGAACTCTACAGAAAGTGTTCAGGGAACAAAAGCTCCGAAAGCAAACCCAAGCGGATTACTCAGGCCGGCCCCTGGTAAGGGCGATGCAACTCCGCCTGGGGCAAAGACACTTGAGAATCACTACAACAGGCCCCCCCCCGGCAGAAGAGGAACAAGAAACCCAGCCAGGACCAAGTTCACCTACCAAGGAGTGCAGTTTCAATAACCAAGGAGAGCAGCGGAATTCCAGAGGAGGAGAAAGCAAAGCACGGAACTCATGGCTTTCTCCCCATGATTCCTTAGCCATGCAGTTAATTTTTTTTTCTATTTCAATTTCTTTTCTCTTCTTCTGATAAATTTTTTTAACTTTTACCCTTTTCTTTTTTAACGTTTTTTAACTAGTTTATCTAATATATATATATTTTTTTCCTTTTTACATTTTTTCTTTATTGGTTTTCTTTTTCTAATTGTTTCTTTTTTTTTTTTTCTTTCTGAACCTTTTTATCCCCTTTCTCCCCCCTCACGATTTGGGATCTCTTCTGATTTGGCTAAAGCATATTTTCCTGGGGTTGTTGCCACCCTTTTAGTATTTTACTTGCTCCTTCATATACTCTTATCTGGACAAAATGACAAGGCGGAAAAATTCACAACAAAAAAAAGAACAAGAGGCAGTACCAAAGGCTAGGGACCTAATCAATACAGACATTGGTAATATGTCAGATCTAGAGTTCAGAATGACAATTCTCAAGGTTCTAGCCGGGCTCGAAAAAGGCATGGAAGATATTAGAGAAACCCTCTCAGGAGATATAAAAGCCCTTTCTGGAGAAATAAAAGAACTAAAATCTAACCAAGTTGAAATCAAAAAAGCTATTAATGAGGTGCAATCAAAAATGGAGGCTCTCACTGCTAGGATAAATGAGGCAGAAGAAAGAATTAGCGATACAGAAGACCAAATGACAGAGAATAAAGAAGCTGAGCAAAAGAGGGACAAACAGCTACTGGACCATGAGGGGAGAATTCAAGAGATAAGTGACACCATAAAACGAAACAAAATTAGAATAATTGGGATTCCAGAAGAGGAAGAAAGAGAGAGGGGAGCAGAAGGTATATTGGAGAGAATTATTGGAGAGAATTTCCCCAATATGGCAAAGGGAATAAGCATCAAAATCCAGGAGGTTCAGAGAACCCCCCTCAAGATCAATAAGAATAGGTCCCCACCCCGTCACCGAATAGTGAAATTTACAAGTCTTAGTGACAAAGAGAAAATCCTGAAAGCAGCCTGGGAAAAGAAGTCTGTAACATACAATGGTAAAAATATTAGATTGGCAGCAGACTTATCCACAGAGACCTGGCAGGCCAGAAAGAGCTGGCATGATATATTCAGAGCACTAAACGAGAAAAACATGCAGCCAAGAATACTATATCCAGCTAGGCTATCACTGAAAAGAGAAGGAGAGATTAAAAGCTTCCAGGACGAACAAAAACTGAAAGAATTTGCAAACACCAAACCAGCTCTACAGGAAATATTGAAAGGGGTCCTCTAAGCAAAGAGAGACCCTAAAACTAGTAGATCAAAAAGGAACAGAAACAATATACAATAACAGGGGCACCTGGGTGACTCAGTGGGTTAAGCCTCTGCCTTTGGCTCAGGTCATGATCCCAGGGTCCTGGGATCGAGCCCCGCATCGGGCTCTCTGCTCAGTAGGGAGCCTGCTTCCCCTCCTCTCTCTCTCTGCCTGCCTCTCGGCCTACTTGTGGTCTCTTTCTCTGTCAAATAAATAAATAAAATCTTAAAAAAAAAAAAAACAATATACAATAACAGTCACCTTACAGGCAATACAATGGCACTAAATTCATAACTCTCAATAGTTACCCTGAATGTTAATGGGCTAAATGCCCCAATCAAAAGACACAGGGTATCAGAATGGATAAAAAAACAAAACCCATCTATATGTTGCCTACAAGAAACTCATTTTAAACCCGAAGACACCTCCAGATTTAAAGTGAGGGGGTGGAAAAGAATTTAACCATGCTAATGGACATCAGAAAAAAGCAGGAGTGGCAATCCTTATATCAGATCAATTAGATTTTAAACCAAAGACTATAATAAGAGATGAGGAAGGACACTATATCATACTCAAAGGATCTGTCCAACAAGAAGATCTAAAAATTTTAAATATCTATGCCCCTAACGTGAGAGCAGCCAACTATATAAACCAATTAAGAACAAAATCAAAGAAACACATCAACAAGAATACAATAATAGTAGGGGACTTTAACATTCCCCTCACTGAAATGGACAGATCATCCAAGCAAAAGATCAACAAGGAAATAAAGGCCTTAAATGACACACTGGACCAGATGGACATCACAGATATATTCAGAACATTTCATCCCAAAGCAACAGAATACACATTCTTCTCTAGTGCACATGGAACATTCTTCAGAATAGATCACATCCTCGGTCCTAAATCAGGTCTTAACCAGTATCAAAAGATTGGGATCATTCCCTGCATATTTTCAGACCACAAGGCTCTGAAGTTAGAACTCAATCACAAGAGGAAATTTGGAAAGAACCCAAATCCATGGAGACTAAACAGCATCCTACTAAAGAACGAATGGGTCGGGGCGCCTGGGTGGCTCAGTGGGTTAAGGCCTCTGCCTTCGGCTCGGGTCATGATCCCAGGGTCCTGGGATCGAGCCCCACATCGGGCTCTCTGCTTGGCGGGGAGCCTGCTTCCTCCTCTCTCTCTCTGCCTCTGCCTACTTGTGATCTCTACCTGTCAAATAAATAAATAAATAATCTTTAAAAAAAAAAAAAAAAAGAATGAATGGGTCAACCAGGAAATTAAAGAAGAATTGAAAAAATTCATGGAAACAAATGATAATAAAATCACAATGGTTCAGAATCTGTGGGACACAACAAAGGCAGTCCTGAGAGGAAAATATATGGCAGTACAAGCCTTTCTCAAGAAACAAGAAAGGTCTCAGGTACACAACCTAACCCTACACCTAAAGGAGCTGGAGAAAGAACAAGAAAGAAACCCTAAACCCAGCAGGAGAAGAGAAATCATAAAGATCAGAGCAGAATCAATGAAATAGAAACCAAAAAAACAATAGAACAAATCAACGAAACTAGCAGCTGGTTCTTTGAAAGAATAAGATTGATAAACCCCTGGCCAGACTTATCAAAAAGAAAAGAGAAAGGACCCAAATAAATAAAACCAGGAATGAAAGAGGAGAGATCACAACGAAAACCAAAGAAATACAGACAATTATAAGAACATACTATGAGCAACTCTACGCCAGCAAATTTGACAATCTGGAAGAAATGGATGCATTCCTAGAGACATATAAACTACCACAACTGAACCAGGAAGAAATAGAAAGCCTGAACAGACCCATAACCAGTAAGCAGATTGAAACAGTCATCAAAAATCTCCAAACAAACAAAAGCCCAGGGCCAGACGGCTTCCCGGGGGAATTCTACCAAACATTTAAAGATGAACTAATTCCTATTCTCCTGAAACTGTTCCAAAAAATAGAAATGGAAGGAAAACTTCCAAACTCATTTTATGAGGCTAGCATCACCTTGATCCCAAAACCAGACAAGGATCCCATCAAAAAAGAGAACTACAGACCAATATCCTTGATGAACACAGATGCAAAAATTCTCACCAAAATACTAGCCAGTAGGATTCAACAGTACGTTAAAAGGATTATTCATCATGACCAAGTGGGATTTATTCCAGGGCTGCAAGGTTGGTTCAACATCTGCAAATCAATCAATGTGATACAACACATTAATAAAACAAAGAACAAGAACCATATGATACTCTCCATAGATGCTGAAAAAGCATTTGACAAAGTACAGCATCCCTTCCTGATCAAAACTCTTCAAAGAGTAGGGATAGACGGCACATACCTCAATATTATCAAAGCCATCTATGAAAGACCCACCGCAAATATCATTCTCAATGGAGAAAAACTGAAAGCTTTTCCGCTAAGGTCAGGAACACGACAGGGATTTCCGTTATCACCACTGCTATTCAACATAGTACTAGAAGTCCTAGCCTCAGCAATCAGACAACAAAAGGAAATTAAAGGCATCCAAATCGGCAAAGAAGAAGTCCAACTATCACTCTTTGCAGATGATATGATACTATATGTGGAAAACCCAAAAGACTCCACTCCAAAACTGCTAGAACTTGTACAGGAATTCAGTAAAGTGTCAGGATATAAAATCAATGCACAGAAATCAGTTGCATTTCTCTACACCAACAACAAGACAGAAGAAAGAGAAATTAAGGAGTCAATCCCATTTACAATTGCACCCAAAACTATAAGATACCTAGGAATAAACCTAACCAAAGAGACTAAGAATCTATACACAGAAAACTATAAAGTACTCATGAAAGAAATTGAGGAAGACACAAAGAAATGGAAAAATGTTCCATGCTCCTGGATTGGAATAAGAAATATTGTGAAAATGTCTATGCCACCAAAGCAATCTACACATTTAATGCAATTCCTATCAAAATACCATCCATTTTTTTCAAAGAAATGGAACAAATAATCCTAAAATTTATATGGAACCAGAAAAGACCTCGAATAGCCAAAGGAGTATTGAAAAAGAAAGCCAAAGTTGGTGGCATCACAATTCCGGACTTCAAGCTCTATTACAAAGCTGTCATCATCAAGACAGCATGGTACTGGCACAAAAACAGACACATAGATCAATGGAACAGAATAGAGAGTCCAGAAATAGACCCTCAACTCTATGGTCAACTCATCTTCGACAAAGCAGGAAAGAATGTCCAATGGAAAAAAGACAGCCTCTTCAATAAATGGTGTTGGGAAAATTGGACAGCCACATGCAGAAAAATGAAATTGGATCATTTCCTTACACCACACACGAAAATAGACTCAAAATGGATGAAGGACCTCAATGTGAGAAAGGAATCCATCAAAATCCTTGAGGAGAACACAGGCAGCAACCTCTTCGACCTCAGCCGCAGCAACATCTTCCTAGGAACATCGCCAAAGGCAAGGGAAGCAAGGGCAAAAATGAACTTTTGGGATTTTATCAAGATCAAAAGCTTTTGCACAGCAAAGGAAACAGTGAACAAAACCAAAAGACAACTGACAGAATGGGAGAAGATATATGCAAATGACATATCAGATAAAGGGCTAGTGTCCAAAATCTATAAAGAACTTAGCAAACTCAACACCCAAAGAACAAATAATCCAATCAAGAAATGGGCAGAGGACATGAACAGACATTTCTGCAAAGAAGACATCCAGATGGCCAACAGACACATGAAAAATGCTCCATATCACTTGGCATCAGGGAAATACAAATCAAAACCACCATGAGATATCACCTCACACCAGTCAGAATGGCTAAAATGAACAAGTCAGGAAATGACAGATGCTGGCGAGGATGCGGAGAAAGGGGAACCCTCCTACACTGTTGGTGGGAATGCAAGCTGGTGCAACCACTCTGGAAAACAGCATGGAGGTTCCTCAAAATGTTGAAAATAGAACTACCCTATGACCCAGCAATTGCACTGCTGGGTATTTACCCGAAAGATACAAACGTAGTGATCCGAAGGGGCACGTGCACCCGAATGTTTATAGCAGCAATGTCTACAATAGCCAAACTATGGAAAGAACCTAGATGTCCATCAACAGATGAATGGATAAAGAAGTGGTATATATACATACAATGGAATACTATGCAGCCATCAAAAGAAATGAAATCTTGCCATTTGCAACAACGTGGATGGAACTAGAGGGTATCATGCTTAGCGAAATAAGTCAATCGGAGAAAGACAACTATCATATGATCTCCCTGATATGAGGGAGAGGAGATGCAACATCGGGGGTTAAGGGGGTAGGAGAAGAGTAAATGAAACAAGAT